>NW_028116303.1:0-34397 GCF_964273445.1 Streptopelia decaocto
CCCTTAAAAATTTTCCAATTTTTGTCCCAATTCTTCCCATTCCCATTGAAACTTTTCAAATCCCTCTCAAAATTGTTGAAATTCTCTTGAAGCTTTTAAAATTCTCTCTAGAATTTTCAAAATCCATGGCACATGTTTACAATTTCACATAAAAAAATGGCTAAAATTCCAGTTGAAATTTTTTCAAAGTCCCTTAAAAATTTTCCAATTTTTGTCCCAATTCTTCCCATTCCCATTGAAACTTTTCAAATCCCTCTCAAAATTGTTGAAATTCTCTTGAAGCTTTTAAAATTCTCTCTAGAATTTTCAAAATCCATGGCCACATGTTTACAATTTCACGTCAAAAAATGGCTAAAATTCCAGTTGAAATTTTTTCAAAAGTCCCTTAAAAATTTTCCAATTTTTGTCCCAATTCTTCCATTCCCATTGAAACTTTTCAAATCCCTCTCAAAATTGTTGAAATTCTCTTGAAGCTTTTAAAATTCTCTCTAGAATTTTCAAAATCCATGGCCACATGTTTACAATTTCACGTCAAAAAATTGCTAAAATTCCAGTTGAAATTTTTTCAAAGTCCCTTCAAAATTTTCCAATTTTTGTCCCAATTCTTCCCATTCCCATTGAAACTTTTCAAATCCCTCTCAAAATTGTTGAAATTCTCTTGAAGCTTTTAAAATTCTCTCTAGAATTTTCAAAATCCATGGCCACATGTTTACAATTTCACATAAAAAATGGCTAAAATTCCAGTTGAAATTTTTTCAAAGTCCCTTCAAAATTTTCCAATTTTTGTCCCAATTCTTCCCATTCCCATTGAAACTTTTCAAATCCCTCTCAAAATTGTTGAAATTCTCTTGAAGCTTTTAAAATTCTCTCTAGAATTTTCAAAATCCATGTCCACATGTTTACAATTTCACATAAAAAAATTGCTAAAATTCCAGTTGAAATTTTTCAAAGTCCCTTAAAATTTTCCAATTTTTGTCCCAATTCTTCCCATTCCCATTGAAACTTTTCAAATCCCTCTCAAAATTGTTGAAATTCTCTTGAAGCTTTTAAAATTCTCTCTAGAATTTTCAAAATCCATGTCCACATGTTTACAATTTCACGTCAAAAAATGGCTAAAATTCCAGTTGAAATTTTTTCAAAGTCCCTTCAAAATTTTCCAATTTTTGTCCCAATTCTTCCCATTCCCATTGAAACTTTTCAAATCCCTCTCAAAATTGTTGAAATTCTCTTGAAGCTTTTAAAATTCTCTCTAGAATTTCAAAATCCATGGCCACATGTTTACAATTTCACATTAAAAAATTGCTAAAATTCCAGTTGAATTTTTTCAAAGTCCCTTAAAAATTTTCCAATTTTTGTCCCAATTCTTCCCATTCCCATTGAAACTTTTCAAATCCCTCTCAAAATTGTTGAAATTCTGTTGAAGCTTTTAAAATTCTCTCTAGAATTTTCAAATCCATGGCCACATGTTTACAATTTCACGTCAAAAAATGGCTAAAATTCCAGTTGAAATTTTTTCAAAGTCCCTTAAAAATTTTCCAATTTTTGTCCCAATTCTTCCCATTCCCATTGAAACTTTTCAAATCCCTCTCAAAATTGTTGAAATTCTCTTGAAGCTTTTAAAATTCTCTCTAGAATTGTCAAAATCCATGGCCACATGTTTACAATTTCACGTCAAAAAATGGCTAAAATTCCAGTTGAAATTTTTTCAAAGTCCCTTAAAAATTTTCCAATTTTTGTCCCAATTCTTCCCATTCCCATTGAAACTTTTCAAATCCCTCTCAAAATTGTTGAATTCTCTTGAAGCTTTTAAAATTCTCTCTAGAATTTTCAAAATCCATGGCCACATGTTTACAATTTCACGTCAAAAAATGGCTAAAATTCCAGTTGAAATTTTTTCAAAGTCCCTTCAAAATTTTCCAATTTTTGTCCCAATTCTTCCCATTCCCATTGAAACTTTTCAAATCCCTCTCAAAATTGTTGAAATTCTGTTGAAGCTTTAAAAATTCTCTCTAGAATTTTCAAAATCCATGGCCACATGTTTACAATTTCACGTCAAAAAATGGCTAAAATTCCAGTTGAAATTTTTTCAAAGTCCCTTCAAAATTTTCCAATTTTTGTCCCAATTCTTCCCATTCCCATTGAAACTTTTCAAATCCCTCTCAAAATTGTTGAAATTCTCTTGAAGCTTTTAAAATTCTCTCTAGAATTTTCAAAATCCATGTCCACATGTTTACAATTTCACATAAAAAAATTGCTAAAATTCCAGTTGCAATTTATTCAAAGTCCCTTAAAAACTTTCCAATTTTTGTCCCAATTCTTCCCATTCCCATTGAAACTTTTCAAATCCCTCTCAAAATTGTTGAAATTCTGTTGAAGCTTTTAAAATTCTCTCTAGAATTTTCAAAATCCATGTCCACATGTTTACAATTTCACGTCAAAAAATGGCTAAAATTCCAGTTGAAATTTTTTCAAAGTCCCTGAAAAATTTTCCAATTTTTGTCCCAATTCTTCCCATTCCCATTGAAACTTTTCAAATCCCTCTCAAAATTGTTGAAATTCTCTTGAAGCTTTTAAAATTCTCTCTAGAATTTTCAAAATCCATGGCCACATGTTTACAATTTCACGTCAAAATATGGCTAAAATTCCAGTTGAAATTTTTTCAAAGTCCCTTCAAAATTTTCCAATTTTTGTCCCAATTCTTCCCATTCCCATTGAAACTTTTCAAATCCCTCTCAAAATTGTTGAAATTCTCTTGAAGCTTTTAAAAGTCTCTCTAGAATTTTCAAAATCCATGTCCACATGTTTACAATTTCACGTCAAAATTGCTAAAATTCCAGTTGAAATTTTTTCAAAGTCCCTTAAAAATTTTCCAATTTTTGTCCCAATTCTTCCCATTCCCATTGAAACTTTTCAAGTCCCTCTCAAAATTGTTGAAATTCTCTTGAAGCTTTTAAAATTCTCTCTAGAATTTTCAAAATCCATGTCCACATGTTTACAATTTCACATAAAAAAATTGCTAAAATTCCAGTTGAAATTTTTTCAAAGTCCCTTAAAAATTTTCCAATTTTTGTCCCAATTCTTCCCATTCCCATTGAAACTTTTCAAATCCCTCTCAAAATTGTTGAAATTCTCTTGAAGCTTTTAAAATTCTCTCTAGAATTTTCAAAATCCATGGCCACATGTTTACAATTTCACGTCAAAAAATTGCTAAAATTCCAGTTGAAATTTTTTCAAAGTCCCTTAAAAATTTTCCAATTTTTGTCCCAATTCTTCCCATTCCCATTGAAACTTTTCAAATCCCTCTCAAAATCGTTGAAATTCTGTTGAAGCTTTTAAAATTCTCTCTAGAATTTTCAAAATCCATGTCCACATGTTTACAATTTCACGTCAAAAAATTGCTAAATTTCCAGTTGAAATTTTTTCAAAGTCCCTTAAAAATTTTCCAATTTTTGTCCCAATTCTTCCCATTCCCATTGAAACTTTTCAAATCCCTCTCAAAATTGTTGAAATTCTGTTGAAGCTTTTAAAAGTCTCTCTAGAATTTTCAAAATCCATGTCCACATGTTTACAATTTCACGTCAAAATTGCTAAAATTCCAGTTGAAATTTTTTCAAAGTCCCTTAAAAATTTTCCAATTTTTGTCCCAATTCTTCCCATTCCCATTGAAACTTTTCAAGTCCCTCTCAAAATTGTTGAAATTCTCTTGAAGCTTTTAAAATTCTCTCTAGAATTTTCAAAATCCATGTCCACATGTTTACAATTTCACATAAAAAAATTGCTAAAATTCCAGTTGAAATTTTTTCAAAGTCCCTTAAAAATTTTCCAATTTTTGTCCCAATTCTTCCCATTCCCATTGAAACTTTTCAAATCCCTCTCAAAATTGTTGAAATTCTCTTGAAGCTTTTAAAATTCTCTCTAGAATTTTCAAAATCCATGGCCACATGTTTACAATTTCACGTCAAAAAATGGCTAAAACTCCAGTTGAAATTTTTTCAAAGTCCCTGAAAAATTTTCCAATTTTTGTCCCAATTCTTCCCATTCCCATTGAAACTTTTCAAATCCCTCTCAAAATCGTTGAAATTCTCTTGAAGCTTTTAAAATTCTCTCTAGAATTTTCAAAATCCATGTCCACATGTTTACAATTTCACGTCAAAAAATTGCTAAAATTCCAGTTGAAATTTTTTCAAAGTCCCTTAAAAATTTTCCAATTTTTGTCCCAATTCTTCCCATTCCCATTGAAACTTTTCAAATCCCTCTCAAAATTGTTGAAATTCTGTTGAAGCTTTTAAAATTCTCTCTAGAATTTTCAAAATCCATGGCCACATGTTTACAATTTCACATAAAAAAATTGCTAAAATTCCAGTTGAAATTTTTTCAAAGTCCCTTAAAACTTTTCCAATTTTTGTCCCAATTCTTCCCATTCCCATTGAAACTTTTCAAATCCCTCTCAAAATTGTTGAAATTCTCTTGAAGCTTTTAAAATTCTCTCTAGAATTTTCAAAATCCATGGCCACATGTTTACAATTTCACGTCATAAAATGGCTAAAATTCCAGTTGAAATTTTTTCAAAGTCCCTGAAAAATTTTCCAATTTTTGTCCCAATTCTTCCCATTCCCATTGAAACTTTTCAAATCCCTCTCCAAATTGTTGAAATTCTCTTGAAGCTTTTAAAATTCTCTCTAGAATTTTCAAAATCCATGTCCACATGTTTACAATTTCACGACAAAAAATGGCTAAAATTCCAGTTGAAATTTTTTCAAAGTCCCTTAAAAATTTTCCAATTTTTGTCCCAATTCTTCCCATTCCCATTGAAACTTTTCAAATCCCTCTCAAAATTGTTGAAATTCTCTTGAAGCTTTTAAAATTCTCTCTAGAATTTTCAAAATCCATGGCCACATGTTTACAATTTCACATAAAAAAGTGGCTAAAATTCCAGTTGAAATTTTTTCAAAGTCCCTTAAAAATTTTCCAATTTTTGTCCCAATTCTTCCCATTCCCATTGAAACTTTTCAAATCCCTCTCAAAATTGCTGAAATTCTCTTGAAGCTTTTAAAATTCTCTCTAGAATTTTCAAAATCCATGGCCACATGTTTACAATTTCACGTCAAAAAATGGCTAAAATTCCAGTTGAAATTTTTTCAAAGTCCCTTAAAACTTTTCCAATTTTTGTCCCAATTCTTCCCATTCCCATTGAAACTTTTCAAATCCCTCTCAAAATTGTTGAAATTCTCTTGAAGCTTTTAAAATTCTCTCTAGAATTTTCAAAATCCATGGCCACATGTTTACAATTTCACGTCAAAAAATGGCTAAAATTCCAGTTGAAATTTTTTCAAAGTCCCTTCAAAATTTTCCAATTTTTGTCCCAATTCTTCCCATTCCCATTGAAACTTTTCAAATCCCTCTCAAAATTGTTGAAATTCTGTTGAAGCTTTTAAAATTCTCTCTAGAATTTTCAAAATCCATGTCCACATGTTTACAATTTCACGTCAAAAAATGGCTAAAATTCCAGTTGAAATTTTTTCGAAGTCCCTTCAAAATTTTCCAATTTTTGTCCCAATTCTTCCCATTCCCATTGAAACTTTTCAAATCCCTCTCAAAATTGTTGAAATTCTCTTGAAGCTTTTAAAATTCTCTCTAGAATTTTCAAAATCCATGGCCACATGTTTACAATTTCACATAAAAAAAATGGCTAAAATTCCAGTTGAAATTTTTTCAAAGTCCCTTAAAAATTTTCCAATTTTTGTCCCAATTCTTCCCATTCCCATTGAAACTTTTCAAATCCCTCTCAAAATTGTTGAAATTCTCTTGAAGCTTTTAAAATTCTCTCTAGAATTTTCAAAATCCACTTCAACATGTTTACAATTTCACATAAAAAAATTGCTAAAATTCCAGATGAAATTTTTTCAAAGTCCCTTCAAAATTTTCCAATTTTTGTCCCAATTCTTCCCATTCCCATTGAAACTTTTCAAATCCCTCTCAAAATTGTTGAAATTCTCTTGAAGCTTTTAAAAATCTCTCTAGAATTTTCAAAATCCATGGCCACATGTTTACAATTTCACATAAAAAAATTGCTAAAATTCCAGTTGAAATTTTTTCAAAGTCCCTTAAAAATTTTCCAATTTTTGTCCCAATTCTTCCCATTCCCATTGAAACTTTTCAAATCCCTCTCAAAATTGTTGAAATTCTCTTGAAGCTTTTAAAATTCTCTCTAGAATTTTCAAAATCCATGTCCACATGTTTACAATTTCACGACAAAAAATGGCTAAAATTCCAGTTGAAATTTTTTCAAAGTCCCTTCAAAATTTTCCAATTTTTGTCCCAATTCTTCCCATTCCCATTGAAACTTTTCAAATCCCTCTCAAAATTGTTGAAATACTCTTGAAGCTTTTAAAATTATCTCTAGAATTTTCAAAATCCATGGCCACATGTTTACAATTTCACGTCAAAAAATTGCTAAAATTCCAGTTGAAATTTTTTCAAAGTCCCTTAAAAATTTTCCAATTTTTGTCCCAATTCTTCCCATTCCCATTGAAACTTTTCAAATCCCTCTCAAAATTGTTGAAATTCTGTTGAAGCTTTTAAAATTCTCTCTAGAATTTTCAAAATCTACTTCAACATGTTTACAATTTCACATAAAAAAATTGCTAAAATTCCAGTTGAAATTTTTTCAAAGTCCCTTAAAAATTTTCCAATTTTTGTCCCAATTCTTCCCATTCCCATTGAAACTTTTCAAATCCCTCTCAAAATTGTTGAAATTCTGTTGAAGCTTTTAAAATTCTCTCTAGAATTTTCAAAATCCATGTCCACATGTTTACAATTTCACATAAAAAAATGGCTAAAATTCCAGTTGAAATTTTTTCAAAGTCCCTTAAAAACTTTCCAATTTTTGTCCCAATTCTTCCCATTCCCATTGAAACTTTTCAAATCCCTCTCAAAATTGTTGAAATTCTCTTGAAGCTTTTAAAATTCTCTCTAGAATTTTCAAAATCCATGGCCACATGTTTACAATTTCACGTCAAAATATGGCTAAAATTCCAGTTGAAATTTTTTCAAAGTCCCTTCAAAATTTTCCAATTTTTGTCCCAATTCTTCCCATTCCCATTGAAACTTTTCAAATCCCTCTCAAAATTGTTGAAATTCTCTTGAAGCTTTTAAAAGTCTCTCTAGAATTTTCAAAATCCATGTCCACATGTTTACAATTTCACGTCAAAATTGCTAAAATTCCAGTTGAAATTTTTTCAAAGTCCCTTAAAAATTTTCCAATTTTTGTCCCAATTCTTCCCATTCCCATTGAAACTTTTCAAGTCCCTCTCAAAATTGTTGAAATTCTCTTGAAGCTTTTAAAATTCTCTCTAGAATTTTCAAAATCCATGTCCACATGTTTACAATTTCACATAAAAAAATTGCTAAAATTCCAGTTGAAATTTTTTCAAAGTCCCTTAAAAATTTTCCAATTTTTGTCCCAATTCTTCCCATTCCCATTGAAACTTTTCAAATCCCTCTCAAAATTGTTGAAATTCTCTTGAAGCTTTTAAAATTCTCTCTAGAATTTTCAAAATCCATGGCCACATGTTTACAATTTCACGTCAAAAAATTGCTAAAATTCCAGTTGAAATTTTTTCAAAGTCCCTTAAAAATTTTCCAATTTTTGTCCCAATTCTTCCCATTCCCATTGAAACTTTTCAAATCCCTCTCAAAATCGTTGAAATTCTGTTGAAGCTTTTAAAATTCTCTCTAGAATTTTCAAAATCCATGTCCACATGTTTACAATTTCACGTCAAAAAATTGCTAAATTTCCAGTTGAAATTTTTTCAAAGTCCCTTAAAAATTTTCCAATTTTTGTCCCAATTCTTCCCATTCCCATTGAAACTTTTCAAATCCCTCTCAAAATTGTTGAAATTCTGTTGAAGCTTTTAAAAGTCTCTCTAGAATTTTCAAAATCCATGTCCACATGTTTACAATTTCACGTCAAAATTGCTAAAATTCCAGTTGAAATTTTTTCAAAGTCCCTTAAAAATTTTCCAATTTTTGTCCCAATTCTTCCCATTCCCATTGAAACTTTTCAAGTCCCTCTCAAAATTGTTGAAATTCTCTTGAAGCTTTTAAAATTCTCTCTAGAATTTTCAAAATCCATGTCCACATGTTTACAATTTCACATAAAAAAATTGCTAAAATTCCAGTTGAAATTTTTTCAAAGTCCCTTAAAAATTTTCCAATTTTTGTCCCAATTCTTCCCATTCCCATTGAAACTTTTCAAATCCCTCTCAAAATTGTTGAAATTCTCTTGAAGCTTTTAAAATTCTCTCTAGAATTTTCAAAATCCATGGCCACATGTTTACAATTTCACGTCAAAAAATGGCTAAAACTCCAGTTGAAATTTTTTCAAAGTCCCTGAAAAATTTTCCAATTTTTGTCCCAATTCTTCCCATTCCCATTGAAACTTTTCAAATCCCTCTCAAAATCGTTGAAATTCTCTTGAAGCTTTTAAAATTCTCTCTAGAATTTTCAAAATCCATGTCCACATGTTTACAATTTCACGTCAAAAAATTGCTAAAATTCCAGTTGAAATTTTTTCAAAGTCCCTTAAAAATTTTCCAATTTTTGTCCCAATTCTTCCCATTCCCATTGAAACTTTTCAAATCCCTCTCAAAATTGTTGAAATTCTGTTGAAGCTTTTAAAATTCTCTCTAGAATTTTCAAAATCCATGTCCACATGTTTACAATTTCACATAAAAAAATTGCTAAAATTCCAGTTGAAATTTTTTCAAAGTCCCTTAAAACTTTTCCAATTTTTGTCCCAATTCTTCCCATTCCCATTGAAACTTTTCAAATCCCTCTCAAAATTGTTGAAATTCTCTTGAAGCTTTTAAAATTCTCTCTAGAATTTTCAAAATCCATGGCCACATGTTTACAATTTCACGTCATAAAATGGCTAAAATTCCAGTTGAAATTTTTTCAAAGTCCCTGAAAAATTTTCCAATTTTTGTCCCAATTCTTCCCATTCCCATTGAAACTTTTCAAATCCCTCTCCAAATTGTTGAAATTCTCTTGAAGCTTTTAAAATTCTCTCTAGAATTTTCAAAATCCATGTCCACATGTTTACAATTTCACGACAAAAAATGGCTAAAATTCCAGTTGAAATTTTTTCAAAGTCCCTTAAAAATTTTCCAATTTTTGTCCCAATTCTTCCCATTCCCATTGAAACTTTTCAAATCCCTCTCAAAATTGTTGAAATTCTCTTGAAGCTTTTAAAATTCTCTCTAGAATTTTCAAAATCCATGGCCACATGTTTACAATTTCACATAAAAAAGTGGCTAAAATTCCAGTTGAAATTTTTTCAAAGTCCCTTAAAAATTTTCCAATTTTTGTCCCAATTCTTCCCATTCCCATTGAAACTTTTCAAATCCCTCTCAAAATTGCTGAAATTCTCTTGAAGCTTTTAAAATTCTCTCTAGAATTTTCAAAATCCATGGCCACATGTTTACAATTTCACGTCAAAAAATGGCTAAAATTCCAGTTGAAATTTTTTCAAAGTCCCTTAAAACTTTTCCAATTTTTGTCCCAATTCTTCCCATTCCCATTGAAACTTTTCAAATCCCTCTCAAAATTGTTGAAATTCTCTTGAAGCTTTTAAAATTCTCTCTAGAATTTTCAAAATCCATGGCCACATGTTTACAATTTCACGTCAAAAAATGGCTAAAATTCCAGTTGAAATTTTTTCAAAGTCCCTTCAAAATTTTCCAATTTTTGTCCCAATTCTTCCCATTCCCATTGAAACTTTTCAAATCCCTCTCAAAATTGTTGAAATTCTGTTGAAGCTTTTAAAATTCTCTCTAGAATTTTCAAAATCCATGTCCACATGTTTACAATTTCACGTCAAAAAATGGCTAAAATTCCAGTTGAAATTTTTTCGAAGTCCCTTCAAAATTTTCCAATTTTTGTCCCAATTCTTCCCATTCCCATTGAAACTTTTCAAATCCCTCTCAAAATTGTTGAAATTCTCTTGAAGCTTTTAAAATTCTCTCTAGAATTTTCAAAATCCATGGCCACATGTTTACAATTTCACATAAAAAAAATGGCTAAAATTCCAGTTGAAATTTTTTCAAAGTCCCTTAAAAATTTTCCAATTTTTGTCCCAATTCTTCCCATTCCCATTGAAACTTTTCAAATCCCTCTCAAAATTGTTGAAATTCTCTTGAAGCTTTTAAAATTCTCTCTAGAATTTTCAAAATCCACTTCAACATGTTTACAATTTCACATAAAAAAATTGCTAAAATTCCAGATGAAATTTTTTCAAAGTCCCTTCAAAATTTTCCAATTTTTGTCCCAATTCTTCCCATTCCCATTGAAACTTTTCAAATCCCTCTCAAAATTGTTGAAATTCTCTTGAAGCTTTTAAAAATCTCTCTAGAATTTTCAAAATCCATGGCCACATGTTTACAATTTCACATAAAAAAATTGCTAAAATTCCAGTTGAAATTTTTTCAAAGTCCCTTAAAAATTTTCCAATTTTTGTCCCAATTCTTCCCATTCCCATTGAAACTTTTCAAATCCCTCTCAAAATTGTTGAAATTCTCTTGAAGCTTTTAAAATTCTCTCTAGAATTTTCAAAATCCATGTCCACATGTTTACAATTTCACGACAAAAAATGGCTAAAATTCCAGTTGAAATTTTTTCAAAGTCCCTTCAAAATTTTCCAATTTTTGTCCCAATTCTTCCCATTCCCATTGAAACTTTTCAAATCCCTCTCAAAATTGTTGAAATACTCTTGAAGCTTTTAAAATTATCTCTAGAATTTTCAAAATCCATGGCCACATGTTTACAATTTCACGTCAAAAAATTGCTAAAATTCCAGTTGAAATTTTTTCAAAGTCCCTTAAAAATTTTCCAATTTTTGTCCCAATTCTTCCCATTCCCATTGAAACTTTTCAAATCCCTCTCAAAATTGTTGAAATTCTGTTGAAGCTTTTAAAATTCTCTCTAGAATTTTCAAAATCTACTTCAACATGTTTACAATTTCACATAAAAAAATTGCTAAAATTCCAGTTGAAATTTTTTCAAAGTCCCTTAAAAATTTTCCAATTTTTGTCCCAATTCTTCCCATTCCCATTGAAACTTTTCAAATCCCTCTCAAAATTGTTGAAATTCTGTTGAAGCTTTTAAAATTCTCTCTAGAATTTTCAAAATCCATGTCCACATGTTTACAATTTCACATAAAAAAATGGCTAAAATTCCAGTTGAAATTTTTTCAAAGTCCCTTAAAAACTTTCCAATTTTTGTCCCAATTCTTCCCATTCCCATTGAAACTTTTCAAATCCCTCTCAAAATTGTTGAAATTCTGTTGAAGCTTTTAAAATTCTCTCTAGAATTTTCAAAATCCATGTCCACATGTTTACAATTTCACGTCAAAAAATGGCTAAAATTCCAGTTGAAATTTTTTCAAAGTCCCTTAAAAATTTTCCAATTTTTGTCCCAATTCTTCCCATTCCCATTGAAACTTTTCAAATCCCTCTCAAAATTGTTGAAATTCTGTTGAAGCTTTTAAAATTCTCTCTAGAATTTTCAAAATCCATGTCCACATGTTTACAATTTCACATAAAAAAATTGCTAAAATTCCAGTTGAAATTTTTTCAAAGTCCCTTAAAAACTTTCCAATTTTTGTCCCAATTCTTCCCATTCCCATTGAAACTTTTCAAATCCCTCTCAAAATTGTTGAAATTCTCTTGAAGCTTTTAAAAATCTCTCTAGAATTTTCAAAATCCATGGCCACATGTTTACAATTTCACGTCAAAAAATTGCTAAAATTCCAGTTGAAATTTTTTCAACGTCCCTTAAAAATTTTCCAATTTTTGTCCCAATTCTTCCCATTCCCATTGAAACTTTTCAAATCCCTCTCAAAATTGTTGAAATTCTGTTGAAGCTTTTAAAATTCTCTCTAGAATTTTCAAAATCTACTTCAACATGTTTACAATTTCACATAAAAAAATTGCTAAAATTCCAGTTGAAATTTTTTCAAAGTCCCTTAAAAATTTTCCAATTTTTGTCCCAATTCTTCCCATTCCCATTGAAACTTTTCAAATCCCTCTCAAAATTGTTGAAATTCTCTTGAAGCTTTTAAAATTCTCTCTAGAATTTTCAAAATCCATGTCCACATGTTTACAATTTCACATAAAAAAATGGCTAAAATTCCAGTTGAAATTTTTTCAAAGTCCCTTAAAAACTTTCCAATTTTTGTCCCAATTCTTCCCATTCCCATTGAAACTTTTCAAATCCCTCTCAAAATTGTTGAAATTCTGTTGAAGCTTTTAAAATTCTCTCTAGAATTTTCAAAATCCATGTCCACATGTTTACAATTTCACGTCAAAAAATGGCTAAAATTCCAGTTGAAATTTTTTCAAAGTCCCTTAAAAATTTTCCAATTTTTGTCCCAATTCTTCCCATTCCCATTGAAACTTTTCAAATCCCTCTCAAAATTGTTGAAATTCTGTTGAAGCTTTTAAAATTCTCTCTAGAATTTTCAAAATCCATGTCCACATGTTTACAATTTCACATAAAAAAATTGCTAAAATTCCAGTTGAAATTTTTTCAAAGTCCCTTAAAAACTTTCCAATTTTTGTCCCAATTCTTCCCATTCCCATTGAAACTTTTCAAATCCCTCTCAAAATTGTTGAAATTCTCTTGAAGCTTTTAAAAATCTCTCTAGAATTTTCAAAATCCATGTCCACATGTTTACAATTTCACGTCAAAAAATTGCTAAAATTCCAGTTGAAATTTTTTCAAAGTCCCTTAAAAATTTTCCAATTTTTGTCCCAATTCTTCCCATTCCCATTGAAACTTTTCAAATCCCTCTCAAAATTGTTGAAATTCTCTTGAAGCTTTTAAAATTCTCTCTAGAATTTTCAAAATCCATGGCCACATGTTTATAATTTCACGTCAAAAAATGGCTAAAATTCCAGTTGAAATTTTTTCAAAGTCCCTTAAAAATTTTCCAATTTTTCTCCCAATTCTTCCCATTCCCATTGAAACTTTTCAAATCCCTCTCAAAATTGTTGAAATTCTCTTGAAGCTTTTAAAATTCTCTCTAGAATTTTCAAAATCCACTTCAACATGTTTACAATTTCACATAAAAAAATTGCTAAAATTCCAGTTGAAATTTTTTCAAAGTCCCTTAAAAATTTTCCAATTTTTGTCCCAATTCTTCCCATTCCCATTGAAACTTTTCAAATCCCTCTCAAAATTGTTGAAATTCTGTTGAAGCTTTTAAAATTCTCTCTAGAATTTTCAAAATCCATGTCCACATGTTTACAATTTCACGTCAAAAAATGGCTAAAATTCCAGTTGAAATTTTTTCAAAGTCCCTTCAAAATTTTCCAATTTTTGTCCCAATTCTTCCCATTCCCATTGAAACTTTTCAAATCCCTCTCAAAATTGTTGAAATTCTCTTGAAGCTTTTAAAATTCTCTCTAGAATTTTCAAAATCCATGGCCACATGTTTACAATTTCACGACAAAAAATGGCTAAAATTCCAGTTGAAATTTTTTCAAAGTCCCTTCAAAATTTTCCAATTTTTGTCCCAATTCTTCCCATTCCCATTGAAACTTTTCAAATCCCTCTCAAAATTGTTGAAATTCTCTTGAAGCTTTTAAAATTCTCTCTAGAATTTTCAAAATCCATGTCCACATGTTTACAATTTCACGTCAAAAAATTGCTAAAATTCCAGTTGAAATTTTTTCAAAGTCCCTTAAAAATTTTCCAATTTTTGTCCCAATTCTTCCCATTCCCATTGAAACTTTTCAAATCCCTCTCAAAATTGTTGAAATTCTCTTGAAGCTTTTAAAATTCTCTCTAGAATTTTCAAAATCTACTTCAACATGTTTAAAATTTCACATAAAAAAATTGCTAAAATTCCAGTTGAAATTTTTTCAAAGTCCCTTAAAAATTTTCCAATTTTTGTCCCAATTCTTCCCATTCCCATTGAAACTTTTCAAATCCCTCTCAAAATTGTTGAAATTCTGTTGAAGCTTTTAAAATTCTCTCTAGAATTTTCAAAATCCATGGCCACATGTTTACAATTTCACATAAAAAAATGGCTAAAATTCCAGTTGAAATTTTTTCAAAGTCCCTTAAAAACTTTCCAATTTTTGTCCCAATTCTTCCCATTCCCATTGAAACTTTTCAAATCCCTCTCAAAATTGTTGAAATTCTCTTGAAGCTTTTAAAATTCTCTCTAGAATTTTCAAAATCCATGTCCACATGTTTACAATTTCACGTCAAAAAATGGCTAAAATTCCAGTTGAAATTTTTTCAAAGTCCCTGAAAAATTTTCCAATTTTTGTCCCAATTCTTCCCATTCCCATTGAAACTTTTCAAATCCCTCTCAAAATTGTTGAAATTCTGTTGAAGCTTTTAAAATTCTCTCTAGAATTTTCAAAATCCATGGCCACATGTTTACAATTTCACGTCAAAAAATTGCTAAAATTCCAGTTGAAATTTTTTCAAAGTCCCTTAAAAACTTTCCAATTTTTGTCCCAATTCTTCCCATTCCCATTGAAACTTTTCAAATCCCTCTCAAAATTGTTGAAATTCTGTTGAAGCTTTTAAAATTCTCTCTAGAATTTTCAAAATCCATGGCCACATGTTTACAATTTCACGTCAAAAAATTGCTGAAATTCCAGTTGAAATTTTTTCAAAGTCCCTTAAAAATTTTCCAATTTTTGTCCCAATTCTTCCCATTCCCATTGAAACTTTTCAAATCCCTCTCAAAATTGTTGAAATTCTCTTGAAGCTTTTAAAATTCTCTCTAGAATTTTCAAAATCCATGGCCACATGTTTACAATTTCACATAAAAAAATGGCTAAAATTCCAGTTGAAATTTTTTCAAAGTCCCTTAAAAATTTTCCAATTTTTCTCCCAATTCTTCCCATTCCCATTGAAACTTTTCAAATCCCTCTCAAAATTGTTGAAATTCTCTTGAAGCTTTTAAAATTCTCTCTAGAATTTTCAAAATCCATGGCCACATGTTTACAATTTCACGTCAAAAAATGGCTAAAATTCCAGTTGAAATTTTTTCAAAGTCCCTTAAAAATTTTCCAATTTTTGTCCCAATTCTTCCCATTCCCATTGAAACTTTTCAAATCCCTCTCAAAATTGTTGAAATTCTCTTGAAGCTTTTAAAATTCTCTCTAGAATTTTAAAAATCCACTTCAACATGTTTACAATTTCACGTCAAAAAATGGCTAAAATTCCAGTTGAAATTTTTTCAAAGTCCCTGAAAAATTTTCCAATTTTTGTCCCAATTCTTCCCATTCCCATTGAAACTTTTCAAATCCCTCTCAAAATTGTTGAAATTCTGTTAAAGCTTTTAAAATCCTCTCTAGAATTTTCAAAATCCATGGCCACATGTTTACAATTTCACGTCAAAAAATGGCTAAAATTCCAGTTGAAATTTTTTCAAAGTCCCTTCAAAATTTTCCAATTTTTGTCCCAATTCTTCCCATTCCCATTGAAACTTTTCAAATCCCTCTCCAAATTGTTGAAATTCTCTTGAAGCTTTTAAAATTCTCTCTAGAATTTTCAAAATCCATGTCCACATGTTTACAATTTCATGTCAAAAAATGGCTAAAATTCCAGTTGAAATTTTTTCAAAGTCCCTTCAAAATTTTCCAATTTTTGTCCCAATTCTTCCCATTCCCATTGAAACTTTTCAAATCCCTCTCAAAATTGTTGAAATTCTGTTGAAGCTTTTAAAATTCTCTCTAGAATTTTCAAAATCCATGGCCACATGTTTACAATTTCACGACAAAAAATGGCTAAAATTCCAGTTGAAATTTTTTCAAAGTCCCTTAAAAATTTTCCAATTTTTGTCCCAACTCTTCCCATTCCCATTGAAACTTTTCAAATCCCTCTCAAAATTGTTGAAATTCTGTTGAAGCTTTTAAAATTCTCTCTAGAATTTTCAAAATCCATGTCCACATGTTTACAATTTCACATAAAAAAATTGCTAAAATTCCAGTTGAAATTTTTTCAAAGTCCCTTCAAAATTTTCCAATTTTTGTTCCAATTCTTCCCATTCCCATTGAAACTTTTCAAATCCCTCTCAAAATTGTTGAAATTCTGTTGAAGCTTTTAAAATTCTCTCTAGAATTTTCAAAATCCATGTCCACATGTTTACAATTTCACATAAAAAAATGGCTAAAATTCCAGTTGAAATTTTTTCAAAGTCCCTTAAAAATTTTCCAATTTTTGTCCCAATTCTTCCCATTCCCATTGAAACTTTTCAAATCCCTCTCAAAATTGTTGAAATTCTCTTGAAGCTTTTAAAATTCTCTCTAGAATTTTCAAAATCCATGGCCACATGTTTACAATTTCACATAAAAAAATGGCTAAAATTCCAGTTGAAATTTTTTCAAAGTCCCTTAAAAATTTTCCAATTTTTGTCCCAATTCTTCCCATTCCCATTGAAACTTTTCAAATCCCTCTCCAAATTGTTGAAATTCTGTTGAAGCTTTTAAAATTCTCTCTAGAATTTTCAAAATCCATGTCCACATGTTTACAATTTCACATAAAAAAAATGCTAAAATTCCAGTTGAAATTTTTTCAAAGTCCCTTAAAAATTTTCCAATTTTTGTTCCAATTCTTCCCATTCCCATTGAAACTTTTCAAATCCCTCTCAAAATTGTTGAAATTCTCTTGAAGCTTTTAAAATTCTCTCTAGAATTTTCAAAATCCATGGCCACACGTTTACAATTTCACATAAAAAAATGGCTAAAATTCCAGTTGAAATTTTTTCAAAGTCCCTTAAAAATTTTCCAATTTTTGTCCCAATTCTTCCCATTCCCATTGAAACTTTTCAAATCCCTCTCAAAATTGTTGAAATTCTCTTGAAGCTTTTAAAATTCTCTCTAGAATTGTCAAAATCCATGGCCACATGTTTACAATTTCATGTCAAACAATGGCTAAAATTCCAGTTGAAATTTTTTCAAAGTCCCTTAAAAATTTTCCCATTTTTGTCCCAATTCTTCCCATTCCCATTGAAACTTTTCAAATCCCTCTCAAAATTGTTGAAATTCTGTTGAAGCTTTTAAAAATCTCTCTAGAATTTTCAAAATCCATGTCCACATGTTTACAATTTCACGTCAAAAAATGGCTAAAATTCCAGTTGAAATTTTTTCAAAGTCCCTTAAAAATTTTCCAATTTTTGTCCCAATTCTTCCCATTCCCATTGAAACTTTTCAAATCCCTCTCAAAATTGTTGAAATTCTCTTGAAGCTTTTAAAATTCTCTCTAGAATTTTCAAAATCCATGGCCACATGTTTACAATTTCACGTCAAAAAATGGCTAAAATTCCAGTTGAAATTTTTTCAAAGTCCCTGAAAAATTTTCCAATTTTTGTCCCAATTCTTCCCATTCCCATTGAAACTTTTCAAATCCCTCTCAAAATTGTTGAAATTCTGTTAAAGCTTTTAAAATCCTCTCTAGAATTTTCAAAATCCATGGCCACATGTTTACAATTTCACGTCAAAAAATGGCTAAAATTCCAGTTGAAATTTTTTCAAAGTCCCTTCAAAATTTTCCAATTTTTGTCCCAATTCTTCCCATTCCCATTGAAACTTTTCAAATCCCTCTCAAAATTGTTGAAATTCTCTTGAAGCTTTTAAAATTCTCTCTAGAATTTTCAAAATCCATGTCCACATGTTTACAATTTCACGTCAAAAAATTGCTAAAATTCCAGTTGAAATTTTTTCAAAGTCCCTTAAAAATTTTCCAATTTTTGTCCCAATTCTTCCCATTCCCATTGAAACTTTTCAAATCCCTCTCAAAATTGTTGAAATTCTGTTGAAGCTTTTAAAATTCTCTCTAGAATTTTCAAAATCCATGGCCACATGTTTACAATTTCACATCAAAAAATTGCTAAAATTCCAGTTGAAATTTTTTCAAAGTCCCTTAAAAATTTTCCAATTTTTGTCCCAATTCTTCCCATTCCCATTGAAACTTTTCAAATCCCTCTCAAAATTGTTGAAATTCTCTTGAAGCTTTTAAAATTCTCTCTAGAATTTTCAAAATCCACTTCAACATGTTTACAATTTCACGTCAAAAAATTGCTAAAATTCCAGTTGAAATTTTTTCAAAGTCCCTTCAAAATTTTCCAATTTTTGTCCCAATTCTTCCCATTCCCATTGAAACTTTTCAAATCCCTCTCAAAATTGTTGAAATTCTCTTGAAGCTTTTAAAATTCTCTCTAGAATTTTCAAAATCCATGGCCACATGTTTACAATTTCACGTCAAAAAATGGCTAAAATTCCAGTTGAAATTTTTTCAAAGTCCCTTCAAAATTTTCCAATTTTTGTCCCAACTCTTCCCATTCCCATTGAAACTTTTCAAATCCCTCTCAAAATTGTTGAAATTCTCTTGAAGCTTTTAAAATTCTCTCTAGAATTTTCAAAATCCATGTCCACATGTTTACAATTTCACATAAAAAAATGGCTAAAATTCCAGTTGAAATTTTTTCAAAGTCCCTTAAAAATTTTCCAATTTTTGTCCCAATTCTTCCCATTCCCATTGAAACTTTTCAAATCCCTCTCAAAATTGTTGAAATTCTCTTGAAGCTTTTAAAATTCTCTCTAGAATTGTCAAAATCCATGGCCACATGTTTACAATTTCACGTCAAAAAATGGCTAAAATTCCAGTTGAAATTTTTTCAAAGTCCCTTAAAAATTTTCCAATTTTTGTCCCAATTCTTCCCATTCCCATTGAAACTTTTCAAATCCCTCTCAAAATTGTTGAAATTCTGTTGAAGCTTTTAAAATTCTCTCTAGAATTTTCAAAATCCATGGCCACATGTTTACAATTTCACATCAAAAAATGGCTAAAATTCCAGTTGAAATTTTTTCAAAGTCCCTTCAAAATTTTCCAATTTTTGTCCCAATTCTTCCCATTCCCATTGAAACTTTTCAAATCCCTCTCAAAATTGTTGAAATTCTCTTGAAGCTTTTAAAATTCTCTCTAGAATTTTCAAAATCCATGGCCACATGTTTACAATTTCACATAAAAAAATGGCTAAAATTCCAGTTGAAATTTTTTCAAAGTCCCTTAAAAATTTTCCAATTTTTGTCCCAATTCTTCCCATTCCCATTGAAACTTTTCAAATCCCTCTCAAAATTGTTGAAATTCTCTTGAAGCTTTTAAAATTCTCTCTAGAATTTTCAAAATCCATGTCCACATGTTTACAATTTCACATAAAAAAAATGCTAAAATTCCAGTTGAAATTTTTTCAAAGTCCCTTAAAAATTTTCCAATTTTTGTTCCAATTCTTCCCATTCCCATTGAAACTTTTCAAATCCCTCTCAAAATTGTTGAAATTCTCTTGAAGCTTTTAAAATTCTCTCTAGAATTTTCAAAATCCATGGCCACACGTTTACAATTTCACATAAAAAAATGGCTAAAATTCCAGTTGAAATTTTTTCAAAGTCCCTTAAAAATTTTCCAATTTTTGTCCCAATTCTTCCCATTCCCATTGAAACTTTTCAAATCCCTCTCAAAATTGTTGAAATTCTCTTGAAGCTTTTAAAATTCTCTCTAGAATTGTCAAAATCCATGGCCACATGTTTACAATTTCATGTCAAACAATGGCTAAAATTCCAGTTGAAATTTTTTCAAAGTCCCTTAAAAATTTTCCCATTTTTGTCCCAATTCTTCCCATTCCCATTGAAACTTTTCAAATCCCTCTCAAAATTGTTGAAATTCTCTTGAAGCTTTTAAAATTCTCTCTAGAATTTTCAAAATCCATGTCCACATGTTTACAATTTCACGTCAAAAAATGGCTAAAATTCCAGTTGAAATTTTTTCAAAGTCCCTTAAAAATTTTCCAATTTTTGTCCCAATTCTTCCCATTCCCATTGAAACTTTTCAAATCCCTCTCAAAATTGTTGAAATTCTCTTGAAGCTTTTAAAATTCTCTCTAGAATTTTCAAAATCCATGGCCACATGTTTACAATTTCACGTCAAAAAATGGCTAAAATTCCAGTTGAAATTTTTTCAAAGTCCCTGAAAAATTTTCCAATTTTTGTCCCAATTCTTCCCATTCCCATTGAAACTTTTCAAATCCCTCTCAAAATTGTTGAAATTCTGTTAAAGCTTTTAAAATCCTCTCTAGAATTTTCAAAATCCATGGCCACATGTTTACAATTTCACGTCAAAAAATGGCTAAAATTCCAGTTGAAATTTTTTCAAAGTCCCTTCAAAATTTTCCAATTTTTGTCCCAATTCTTCCCATTCCCATTGAAACTTTTCAAATCCCTCTCAAAATTGTTGAAATTCTCTTGAAGCTTTTAAAATTCTCTCTAGAATTTTCAAAATCCATGTCCACATGTTTACAATTTCACGTCAAAAAATTGCTAAAATTCCAGTTGAAATTTTTTCAAAGTCCCTTAAAAATTTTCCAATTTTTGTCCCAATTCTTCCCATTCCCATTGAAACTTTTCAAATCCCTCTCAAAATTGTTGAAATTCTCTTGAAGCTTTTAAAATTATCTCTAGAATTTTCAAAATCCATGTCCACATGTTTACAATTTCACATAAAAAAATTGCTAAAATTCCAGTTGAAATTTTTTCAAAGTCCCTTAAAAATTTTCCAATTTTTGTCCCAATTCTTCCCATTCCCATTGAAACTTTTCAAATCCCTCTCAAAATTGTTGAAATTCTCTTGAAGCTTTTAAAATTCTCTCTAGAATTTTCAAAATCCACTTCAACATGTTTACAATTTCACATAAAAAAATTGCTAAAATTCCAGTTGAAATTTTTTCAAAGTCCCTTCAAAATTTTCCAATTTTTGTCCCAATTCTTCCCATTCCCATTGAAACTTTTCAAATCCCTCTCAAAATTGTTGAAATTCTCTTGAAGCTTTTAAAATTCTCTCTAGAATTTTCAAAATCCATGGCCACATGTTTACAATTTCACGTCAAAAAATGGCTAAAATTCCAGTTGAAATTTTTTCAAAGTCCCTTCAAAATTTTCCAATTTTTGTCCCAACTCTTCCCATTCCCATTGAAACTTTTCAAATCCCTCTCAAAATTGTTGAAATTCTCTTGAAGCTTTTAAAATTCTCTCTAGAATTTTCAAAATCCATGTCCACATGTTTACAATTTCACATAAAAAAATGGCTAAAATTCCAGTTGAAATTTTTTCAAAGTCCCTTAAAAATTTTCCAATTTTTGTCCCAATTCTTCCCATTCCCATTGAAACTTTTCAAATCCCTCTCAAAATTGTTGAAATTCTCTTGAAGCTTTTAAAATTCTCTCTAGAATTGTCAAAATCCATGGCCACATGTTTACAATTTCACGTCAAAAAATGGCTAAAATTCCAGTTGAAATTTTTTCAAAGTCCCTTAAAAATTTTCCAATTTTTGTCCCAATTCTTCCCATTCCCATTGAAACTTTTCAAATCCCTCTCAAAATTGTTGAAATTCTCTTGAAGCTTTTAAAATTCTCTCTAGAATTTTCAAAATCCATGGCCACACGTTTACAATTTCACATTAAAAAATGGCTAAAATTCCAGTTGAAATTTTTTCAAAGTCCCTTAAAAATTTTCCAATTTTTGTCCCAATTCTTCCCATTCCCATTGAAACTTTTCAAATCCCTCTCAAAATTGTTGAAATTCTCTTGAAGCTTTTAAAATTCTCTCTAGAATTTTCAAAATCCATGGCCACATGTTTACAATTTCACGTCAAAAAATGGCTAAAATTCCAGTTGAAATTTTTTCAAAGTCCCTTAAAAATTTTCCAATTTTTGTCCCAATTCTTCCCATTCCCATTGAAACTTTTCAAATCCCTCTCAAAATTGTTGAAATTCTCTTGAAGCTTTTAAAATTCTCTCTAGAATTTTCAAAATCCATGTCCACATGTTCACAATTTCACGTCAAAAAATTGCTAAAATTCCAGTTGAAATTTCTTCAAAGTCCCTTAAATATTTTCCAATTTTTGTCCCAATTCTTCCCATTCCCATTGAAACTTTTCAAATCCCTCTCAAAATTGTTGAAATTCTCTTGAAGCTTTTAAAATTCTCTCTAGAATTTTCAAAATCCATGTCCACATCTTTACAATTTCACGTCAAAAAATGGCTAAAATTCCAGTTGAAATTTTTTCAAAGTCCCTTAAAAATTTTCCAATTTTTGTCCCAATTCTTCCCATTCCCATTGAAACTTTTCAAATCCCTCTCAAAATTGTTGAAATTCTCTTGAAGCTTTTAAAATTCTCTCTAGAATTTTCAAAATCCATGGCCACATGTTTACAATTTCACGTCAAAAAATGGCTAAAATTCCAGTTGAAATTTTTTCAAAGTCCCTTAAAAATTTTCCAATTTTTGTCCCAATTCTTCCCATTCCCATTGAAACTTTTCAAATCCCTCTCAAAATTGTTGAAATTCTCTTGAAGCTTTTAAAATTCTCTCTAGAATTTCAAAATCCATGGCCACATGTTTACAATTTCACATAAAAAAATTGCTAAAATTCCAGTTGAAATTTTTTCAAAGTCCCTTAAAAATTTTCCAATTTTTGTCCCAATTCTTCCCATTCCCATTGAAACCTTTCAAATCCCTCTCAAAATTGTTGAAATTCTCTTGAAGCTTTTAAAATTCTCTCTAGAATTTTCAAAATCCATGGCCACACGTTTACAATTTCACATAAAAAAATGGCTAAAATTCCAGTTGAAATTTTTTCAAAGTCCCTTCAAAATTTTCCAATTTTTGTCCCAATTCTTCCCATTCCCATTGAAACTTTTCAAATCCCTCTCAAAATTGTTGAAATTCTCTTGAAGCTTTTAAAATTCTCTCTAGAATTTTCAAAATCCATGGCCACATGTTTACAATTTCACGACAAAAAATTGCTAAAATTCCAGTTGAAATTTTTTCAAAGTCCCTTAAAAATTTTCCAATTTTTGTCCCAATTCTTCCCATTCCCATTGAAACTTTTCAAATCCCTCTCAAAATTGTTCAAATTCTCTTGAAGCTTTTAAAAATCTCTCTAGAATTTTCAAAATCCATGTCCACATGTTTACAATTTCACGTCAAAAAATTGCTAAAATTCCAGTTGAAATTTTTTCAAAGTCCCTTAAAAATTTTCCAATTTTTGTCCCAATTCTTCCCATTCCCATTGAAACTTTTCAAATCCCTCTCAAAATTGTTGAAATTCTCTTGAAGCTTTTAAAATTCTCTCTAGAATTTTCAAAATCCATGTCCACATGTTTACAATTTCACATAAAAAAATTGCTAAAATTCCAGTTGAAATTTTTTCAAAGTCCCTTAAAAATTTTCCAATTTTTGTCCCAATTCTTCCCATTCCCATTGAAACTTTTCAAATCCCTCTCAAAATTGTTGAAATTCTCTTGAAGCTTTTAAAATTCTCTCTAGAATTTTCAAAATCCATGTCCACATGTTCACAATTTCACGTCAAAAAATGGCTAAAATTCCAGTTGAAATTTTTTCAAAGTCCCTTAAAAATTTTCCAATTTTTGTCCCAATTCTTCCCATTCCCATTGAAACTTTTCAAATCCCTCTCAAAATTGTTGAAATTCTCTTGAAGCTTTTAAAATTCTCTCTAGAATTTTCAAAATCCATGTCCACATGTTTACAATTTCACGTCAAAATTGCTAAAATTCCAGTTGAAATTTTTTCAAAGTCCCTTAAAAATTTTCCAATTTTTGTCCCAATTCTTCCCATTCCCATTGAAACTTTTCAAATCCCTCTCAAAATTGTTGAAATTCTCTTGAAGCTTTTAAAATTCTCTCTAGAATTTTCAAAATCCATGTCCACATGTTTACAATTTCACATCAAAAAATGGCTAAAATTCCAGTTGAAATTTTTTCAAAGTCCCTTAAAAATTTTCCAATTTTTGTCCCAATTCTTCCCATTCCCATTGAAACTTTTCAAATCCCTCTCAAAATTGTTCAAATTCTCTTGAAGCTTTTAAAATTCTCTCTAGAATTTTCAAAATCCATGGCCACATGTTTACAATTTCACATAAAAAAATGGCTAAAATTCCAGTTGAAATTTTTTCAAAGTCCCTTAAAAATTTTCCAATTTTTGTCCCAATTCTTCCCATTCCCATGGAAACTTTTCAAATCCCTCTCAAAATTGTTGAAATTCTCTTGAAGCTTTTAAAATTCTCTCTAGAATTTTCAAAATCCATGGCCACATGTTTACAATTTCACGTCAAAAAATTGCTAAAATTCCAGTTGAAATTTTTTCAAAGTCCCTTAAAAATTTTCCAATTTTTGTCCCAATTCTTCCCATTCCCATTGAAACTTTTCAAATCCCTCTCAAAATTGTTGAAATTCTGTTGAAGCTTTAAAATTCTCTCTAGAATTTTCAAAATCCATGGCCACATGTTTACAATTTCACGTAAAAAAACTGCTAAAATTCCAGTTGAAATTTTTTCAAAGTCCCTTCAAAATTTTCCAATTTTTGTCCCAATTCTTCCCATTCCCATTGAAACTTTTCAATCCCTCTCAAAATTGTTGAAATTCTCTTGAAGCTTTTAAAATTCTCTCTAGAATTTTCAAAATCCATGTCCACATCTTTACAATTTCACGTAAAAAAATGGCTAAAATTCCAGTTGAAATTTTTTCAAAGTCCCTTAAAAATTTTCCAATTTTTGTCCCAATTCTTCCCATTCCCATTGAAACTTTTCAAATCCCTCTCAAAATTGTTGAAATTCTGTTGAAGCTTTTAAAATTCTCTCTAGAATTTTCAAAATCCATGTCCACATGTTTACAATTTCACATAAAAAAATTGCTAAAATTCCAGTTGAAATTTTTTCAAAGTCCCTTAAAAATTTTCCCATTTTTGTCTCAATTCTTCCCATTCCCATTGAAACTTTTCAAATCCCTCTCAAAATTGTTGAAATTCTCTTGAAGCTTTTAAAATTCTCTCTAGAATTTTCAAAATCCATGTCCACATGTTTACAATTTCACATAAATAAATTGCTAAAATTCCAGTTGAAATTTTTCAAAGTCCCTTAAAAATTTTCCAATTTTGTCCCAATTCTTCCCATTCCCATTGAAACTTTTCAAATCCCTCTCAAAATTGTTGAAATTCTCTTGAAGCTTTTAAAATTCTCTCTAGGATTTTCAAAATCCATGTCCACATGTTTACAATTTCACATAAAAAAATTGCTAAAATTCCAGTTGAAATTTTTTCTAAGTCCCTTAAAAATTTTCCCATTTTTGTCTCAATTCTTCCCATTCCCATTGAAACTTTTCAAATCCCTCTCAAAATTGTTGAAATTCTCTTGAAGCTTTAAAATTCTCTCTAGAATTTTCAAAATCCATGTCCACATGTTTACAATTTCACATAAATAAATTGCTAAAATTCCAGTTGAAATTTTTTCAAAGTCCCTTCAAAATTTTCCAATTTTTGTCCCAATTCTTCCCATTCCCATTGAAACTTTTCAAATCCCTCTCAAAATTGTTGAAATTCTCTTGAAGCTTTTAAAATTCTCTCTAGGATTTTCAAAATCCATGGCCACATGTTTACAATTCACATTAAAAAAATTGCTAAAATTCCAGTTGAAATTTTTTCTAAGTCCCTTAAAAATTTTCCAATTTTTGTCCCAATTCTTCCCATTCCCATTGAAACTTTTCAAATCCCTCTCAAAATTGTTGAAATTCTCTTGAAGCTTTTAAAATTCTCTCCTAGAATTTTCAAAATCCATGTCCACATGTTTACAATTTCACATAAAAAAATTGCTAAAATTCCAGTTGAAATTTTTTCAAAGTCCCTTCAAAATTTTCCAATTTTTGTCCCAATTCTTCCCATTCCCATTGAAACTTTTCAAATCCCTCTCAAAATTGTTGAAATTCTCTTGAAGCTTTTAAAATTCTCTCTAGAATTTTCAAAATCCATGTCCACATCTTTACAATTTCACGTCAAAAAATGGCTAAAATTCCAGTTGAAATTTTTTCAAAGTCCTTAAAAATTTTCCAATTTTTGTCCCCAATTCTTCCCATTCCCATTGAAACTTTTCAAATCCCTCTCAAAATTGTTGAAATTCTCTGAAGCTTTTAAAATTCTCTCTAGAATGTTCAAAATCCATGTCCACATGTTTACAATTTCACGTCAAAAAATGGCTAAAATTCCAGTTGAAATTTTTTCAAAGTCCTTAAAAATTTTCCAATTTTTGTCCCAATTCTTCCCATTCCCATTGAAACTTTTCAAATCCCTCTCAAAATTGTTGAAATTCTGTTGAAGCTTTTAAAATTCTCTCTAGAATTTTAAAATCCATGTCCACATATTTACAATTTCACGTCAAAAATGGCTAAAATTCCAGTTGAAATTTTTTCAAAGTCCCTTAAAAATTTTCCCATTTTTGTCCCAATTCTTCCCATTCCCATTGAAACTTTTCAAATCCCTCTCAAAATTGTTGAAATTCTGTTGAAGCTTTTAAAATTCTCTCTAGAATTTTCAAAATCCATGTCCACATGTTTACAATTTCACATAAAAAAATTGCTAAAATTCCAGTTGAAATTTTTCAAAGTCCCTTAAAAATTTTTCCAATTTTTGTCCCAATTCTTCCCATTCCCATTGAAACTTTTCAAATCCCTCTCAAAATTGTTGAAATTCTCTTGAAGCTTTTAAAATTCTCTCTAGAATTTTCAAAATCCATGTCCACTGTTTACAATTTCACATAAAAAAATTGCTAAAATTCCAGTTGAAATTTTTTCAAAGTCCCTTAAAAATTTTCCAATTTTTGTCCCAATTCTTCCCATTCCCATTGAAACTTTTCAAATCCCTCTCAAAATTGTTGAAATTCTCTTGAAGCTTTTAAAATTCTCTCTAGATTTTCAAAATCCATGTCCACATGTTTACAATTTCACGTCAAAAAATTGCTAAAATTCCAGTTGAAATTTTTCAAAGTCCCTTCAAAATTTTCCAATTTTTGTCCCAATTCTTCCCATTCCCATTGAAACTTTTCAAATCCCTCCTCAAAATTGTTGAAATTCTCTTGAAGCTTTTAAAATTCTCTCTAGAATTTCAAAATCCATATCCACATCTTTACAATTTCACGTCAAAAAATGGCTAAAATTCCAGTTGAAATTTTTTCAAAGTCCTTAAAAATTTTCCAATTTTTGTCCCAATTCTTCCCATTCCCATTGAAACTTTTCAAATCCCTCTCAAAATTGTTGAAATTCTCTTGAAGCTTTTAAAATTCTCTCTAGAATGTTCAAAATCCATGTCCACATGTTTACAATTTCACGTCAAAAAATGGCTAAAATTCCAGTTGAAATTTTTTCAAAGTCCCTTAAAAATTTTCCAATTTTTGTCCCAATTCTTCCCATTCCCATTGAAACTTTTCAAATCCCTCTCAAAATTGTTGAAATTCTCTTGAAGCTTTTAAAATTCTCTCTAGAATTTTAAAATCCATGTCCACATGTTTACAATTTTGCATAAAATAATTGCTAAAATTCCAGTTGAAATTTTTTCAAAGTCCCTTAAAAATTTTCCAATTTTTGTCCCAATTCTTCCCATTCCCATTGAAACTTTTCAAATCCCTCTCCAAATTGTTGAAATTCTGTTGAAGCTTTTAAAATTCTCTCTAGAATTTTCAAAATCCATGGCCACATGTTTACAATTTCACGTCAAAAAATGGCTAAAATTCCAGTTGAAATTTTTTCAAAGTCCCTTAAAAATTTTCCAATTTTTGTCCCAATTCTTCCCATTCCCATTGAAACTTTTCAAATCCCTCTCAAAATTGTTGAAATTCTGTTGAAGCTTTTAAAATTCTCTCTAGAATTTTCAAAATCCATGTCCACATGTTTACAATTTCACATAAAAAAATTGCTAAAATTCCAGTTGAAATTTTTTCAAAGTCCCTTAAAAATTTTCCAATTTTTGTCCCAATTCTTCCCATTCCCATTGAAACTTTTCAAATCCCTCTCAAAATTGTTGAAATTCTGTTAAAGCTTTTAAAATTCTCTCTAGAATTTTCAAAATCCATGGCCACATGTTTACAATTTCACATAAAAAAATGGCTAAAATTCCAGTTGAAATTTTTTCAAAGTCCCTTAAAAATTTTCCAATTTTTGTCCCAATTCTTCCCATTCCCATTGAAACTTTTCAAATCCCTCTCAAAATTGTTGAAATTCTCTTGAAGCTTTTAAAATTCTCTCTAGAATTTTCAAAATCCATGTCCACATGTTTACAATTTCACGTCAAAAAATGGCTAAAATTCCAGTTGAAATTTTTTCAAAGTCCCTTCAAAATTTTCCAATTTTTGTCCCAATTCTTCCCATTCCCATTGAAACTTTTCAAATCCCTCTCAAAATTGTTGAAATTCTCTTGAAGCTTTTAAAATTCTCTCTAGAATTTTCAAAATCCATGGCCACATGTTTACAATTTCACATAAAAAAATGGCTAAAATTCCAGTTGAAATTTTTTCAAAGTCCCTTAAAAATTTTCCAATTTTTCTCCCAATTCTTCCCATTCCCATTGAAACTTTTCAAATCCCTCTCAAAATTGTTGAAATTCTCTTGAAGCTTTTAAAATTCTCTCTAGAATTTTCAAAATCCATGGCCACATGTTTACAATTTCACGTCAAAAAATGGCTAAAATTCCAGTTGAAATTTTTTCAAAGTCCCTTAAAAATTTTCCAATTTTTGTCCCAATTCTTCCCATTCCCATTGAAACTTTTCAAATCCCTCTCAAAATTGTTGAAATTCTCTTGAAGCTTTTAAAATTCTCTCTAGAATTTTAAAAATCCACTTCAACATGTTTACAATTTCACGTCAAAAAATGGCTAAAATTCCAGTTGAAATTTTTTCAAAGTCCCTGAAAAATTTTCCAATTTTTGTCCCAATTCTTCCCATTCCCATTGAAACTTTTCAAATCCCTCTCAAAATTGTTGAAATTCTGTTAAAGCTTTTAAAATCCTCTCTAGAATTTTCAAAATCCATGGCCACATGTTTACAATTTCACGTCAAAAAATGGCTAAAATTCCAGTTGAAATTTTTTCAAAGTCCCTTCAAAATTTTCCAATTTTTGTCCCAATTCTTCCCATTCCCATTGAAACTTTTCAAATCCCTCTCCAAATTGTTGAAATTCTCTTGAAGCTTTTAAAATTCTCTCTAGAATTTTCAAAATCCATGTCCACATGTTTACAATTTCATGTCAAAAAATGGCTAAAATTCCAGTTGAAATTTTTTCAAAGTCCCTTAAAAATTTTCCAATTTTTGTCCCAATTCTTCCCATTCCCATTGAAACTTTTCAAATCCCTCTCAAAATTGTTGAAATTCTGTTGAAGCTTTTAAAATTCTCTCTAGAATTTTCAAAGTCCATGGCCACATGTTTACAATTTCACGAAAAAAAATGGCTAAAATTCCAGTTGAAATTTTTTCAAAGTCCCTGAAAAATTTTCCAATTTTTGTCCCAACTCTTCCCATTCCCATTGAAACTTTTCAAATCCCTCTCAAAATTGTTGAAATTCTGTTGAAGCTTTTAAAATTCTCTCTAGAATTTTCAAAATCCATGTCCACATGTTTACAATTTCACATAAAAAAATTGCTAAAATTCCAGTTGAAATTTTTTCAAAGTCCCTTCAAAATTTTCCAATTTTTGTTCCAATTCTTCCCATTCCCATTGAAACTTTTCAAATCCCTCTCAAAATTGTTGAAATTCTGTTGAAGCTTTTAAAATTCTCTCTAGAATTTTCAAAATCCATGTCCACATGTTTACAATTTCACATAAAAAAATGGCTAAAATTCCAGTTGAAATTTTTTCAAAGTCCCTTAAAAATTTTCCAATTTTTGTCCCAATTCTTCCCATTCCCATTGAAACTTTTCAAATCCCTCTCAAAATTGTTGAAATTCTCTTGAAGCTTTTAAAATTCTCTCTAGAATTTTCAAAATCCATGGCCACATGTTTACAATTTCACATAAAAAAATGGCTAAAATTCCAGTTGAAATTTTTTCAAAGTCCCTTAAAAATTTTCCAATTTTTGTCCCAATTCTTCCCATTCCCATTGAAACTTTTCAAATCCCTCTCCAAATTGTTGAAATTCTGTTGAAGCTTTTAAAATTCTCTCTAGAATTTTCAAAATCCATGTCCACATGTTTACAATTTCACATAAAAAAAATGCTAAAATTCCAGTTGAAATTTTTTCAAAGTCCCTTAAAAATTTTCCAATTTTTGTTCCAATTCTTCCCATTCCCATTGAAACTTTTCAAATCCCTCTCAAAATTGTTGAAATTCTCTTGAAGCTTTTAAAATTCTCTCTAGAATTTTCAAAATCCATGGCCACACGTTTACAATTTCACATTAAAAAATGGCTAAAATTCCAGTTGAAATTTTTTCAAAGTCCCTTAAAAATTTTCCAATTTTTGTCCCAATTCTTCCCATTCCCATTGAAACTTTTCAAATCCCTCTCAAAATTGTTGAAATTCTCTTGAAGCTTTTAAAATTCTCTCTAGAATTGTCAAAATCCATGGCCACATGTTTACAATTTCATGTCAAACAATGGCTAAAATTCCAGTTGAAATTTTTTCAAAGTCCCTTAAAAATTTTCCCATTTTTGTCCCAATTCTTCCCATTCCCATTGAAACTTTTCAAATCCCTCTCAAAATTGTTGAAATTCTGTTGAAGCTTTTAAAAATCTCTCTAGAATTTTCAAAATCCATGTCCACATGTTTACAATTTCACGTCAAAAAATGGCTAAAATTCCAGTTGAAATTTTTTCAAAGTCCCTTAAAAATTTTCCAATTTTTGTCCCAATTCTTCCCATTCCCATTGAAACTTTTCAAATCCCTCTCAAAATTGTTGAAATTCTCTTGAAGCTTTTAAAATTCTCTCTAGAATTTTCAAAATCCATGGCCACATGTTTACAATTTCACGTCCAAAAATGGCTAAAATTCCAGTTGAAATTTTTTCAAAGTCCCTGAAAAATTTTCCAATTTTTGTCCCAATTCTTCCCATTCCCATTGAAACTTTTCAAATCCCTCTCAAAATTGTTGAAATTCTGTTAAAGCTTTTAAAATCCTCTCTAGAATTTTCAAAATCCATGGCCACATGTTTACAATTTCACGTCAAAAAATGGCTAAAATTCCAGTTGAAATTTTTTCAAAGTCCCTTCAAAATTTTCCAATTTTTGTCCCAATTCTTCCCATTCCCATTGAAACTTTTCAAATCCCTCTCAAAATTGTTGAAATTCTCTTGAAGCTTTTAAAATTCTCTCTAGAATTTTCAAAATCCATGTCCACATGTTTACAATTTCACGTCAAAAAATTGCTAAAATTCCAGTTGAAATTTTTCAAAGTCCCTTAAAAATTTTCCAATTTTTGTCCCAATTCTTCCCATTCCCATTGAAACTTTTCAAATCCTCTCAAAATTGTTGAAATTCTCTTGAAGCTTTTAAATTATCTCTAGAATTTTCAAAATCCATGTCCACATGTTTACAATTTCACATAAAAAAATTGCTAAAATTCCAGTTGAAATTTTTTCAAAGTCCCTTAAAAATTTTCCAATTTTTGTCCCAATTCTTCCCATTCCCATTGAAACTTTTCAAATCCCTCTCAAAATTGTTGAAATTCTCTTGAAGCTTTTAAAATTCTCTCTAGAATTTCAAATCCACTTCAACATGTTTACAATTCACGTCAAAAAATTGCTAAAATTCCAGTTGAAATTTTTCAAAGTCCCTTAAAAATTTTCCAATTTTTGTCCCAATTCTTCCCATTCCCATTGAAACTTTTCAAATCCCTCTCAAAATTGTTGAAATTCTCTTGAAGCTTTTAAAATTCTCTCTAGAATTTTCAAAATCCATGGCCACATGTTACAATTTCACGTCAAAAATGGCTAAAATTCCAGTTGAAATTTTTTCAAGTCCCTTCAAAATTTTCCAATTTTTGTCCCAACTCTTCCCATTCCCATTGAAACTTTCAAATCCTCTCAAAATTGTTGAAATTCTCTTGAAGCTTTTAAAATTCTCTCTAGAATTTTCAAATCCATGTCCACATGTTTACAATTTCACATAAAAAAATGGCTAAAATTCCAGTTGAAATTTTTTCAAAGTCCCTTAAAAATTTTCCAATTTTTGTCCCAATTCTTCCCATTCCCATTGAAACTTTTCAAATCCCTCTCAAAATTGTTGAAATTCTCTTGAAGCTTTTAAAATTCTCTCTAGAATTGTCAAAATCCATGGCCACATGTTTACAAATTTCACGTCAAAAAATGGCTAAAATTCCAGTTGAAATTTTTTCAAAGTCCCTTAAAAATTTTCCAATTTTTGTCCCAATTCTCCCATTCCCATTGAAACTTTTCAAATCCCTCTCAAAATTGTTGAAATTCTGTTGAAGCTTTTAAAATTCTCTCTAGAATTTTCAAAATCCATGGCCACATGTTTACAATTTCACATCAAAAAATGGCTAAAATTCCAGTTGAAATTTTTTCAAAGTCCCTTAAAAATTTTCCAATTTTTGTCCCAATTCTTCCCATTCCCATTGAAACTTTTCAAATCCCTCTCAAAATTGTTGAAATTCTCTTGAAGCTTTTAAAATTCTCTCTAGAATTGTCAAAATCCATGGCCACATGTTTACAATTTCATGTCAAACAATGGCTAAAATTCCAGTTGAAATTTTTCAAAGTCCCTTAAACATTTTCCCATTTTTGTCCCAATTCTTCCCATTCCCATTGAAACTTTTCAAATCCTCTCAAAATTGTTGAAATTCTCTTGAAGCTTTTAAAAATCTCTCTAGAATTTTCAAAATCCATGTCCACATGTTTACAATTTCACGTCAAAAAATGGCTAAAATTCCAGTTGAAATTTTTTCAAAGTCCCTTAAAAATTTTCCAATTTTTGTCCCAATTCTTCCCATTCCCATTGAAACTTTTCAAATCCCTCTCAAAATTGTTGAAATTCTCTTGAAGCTTTTAAAATTCTCTCTAGAATTTTCAAAATCCATGGCCACATGTTTACAATTTCACGTCAAAAAAATGGCTAAAATTCCAGTTGAAATTTTTTCAAAGTCCCTGAAAAATTTTCCAATTTTTGTCCCAATTCTTCCCATTCCCATTGAAACTTTTCAAATCCCTCTCAAAATTGTTGAAATTCTGTTAAAGCTTTTAAAATCCTCTCTAGAATTTTCAAAATCCATGCCACATGTTTACAATTTCACGTAAAAAAATGGCTAAAATTCCAGTTGAATTTTTTTCAAAGTCCCTTTCAAAATTTTCCAATTTTTGTCCCAATTCTTCCCATTCCCATTGAAACTTTTCAAATCCCTCTCAAAATTGTTGAAATTCTCTTGAAGCTTTTAAAATTCTCTCTAGAATTTTCAAAATCCATGTCCACATGTTTACAATTTCACGTCAAAAAATGGCTAAAATTCCAGTTGAAATTTTTTCAAAGTCCCTTAAAAATTTCCAATTTTTGTCCCAATTCTTCCCATTCCCATTGAAACTTTTCAAATCCCTCTCAAAATTGTTGAAATTCTCTTGAAGCTTTTAAAATTATCTCTAGAATTTTCAAAATCCATGTCCACATGTTTACAATTTCACATAAAAAATTGCTAAAATTCCAGTTGAAATTTTTTCAAAGTCCCTTAAAAATTTTTCCAATTTTGTCCCAATTCTTCCCATTCCCATTGAAACTTTTCAAATCCCTCTCAAAATTGTTGAAATTCTCTTGAAGCTTTTAAAATTCTCTCTAGAATTTTCAAAATCCACTTCAACATGTTTACAATTCACATAAAAAATTGCTAAAATTCCAGTTGAAATTTTTTTCAAAGTCCCTTAAAATTTTCCAATTTTTGTCCCAATTCTTCCCATTCCCATTGAAACTTTTCAAATCCCTCTCAAAATTGTTGAAATTCTCTTGAAGCTTTTAAAATTCTCTCTAGAATTTTCAAAATCCATGGCACCTGTTTACAATTTCACGTCAAAAAATGGCTAAAATTCCAGTTGAAAATTTTTTCAAAGGTCCCTTCAAAATTTTCCAATTTTTGTCCCAATTCTTCCTTTCCCATTGAACTTTTCAAATCCCTCTCAAATTGTTGAAATTCTCTGAAGCTTTTAAATTCTCTCTAGAATTTTCAAAATCCATGTCCACATGTTTACAATTTCACATAAAAAAATGGCTAAAATTCCAGTTGAAATTTTTCAAAGTCCTTAAAAATTTTCCAATTTTGTCCCAATCTCCCATTCCCATTGTAACTTTTCAAATCCCTCTCAAAATTGTTGAAATTCTCTTGAAGCTTTAAAATTCTCTCTAGAATTGTCAAAATCCATGGCCACATGTTTACAATTTCACGTCAAAAAAGGCTAAAATTCCAGTTGAAATTTTTTCAAAGTCCCTTAAAAATTTTCCAATTTTTGTCCCAATTCTTCCATTTCCCATTGAAACTTTTCAAATCCCTCTCAAAATTGT
>NW_028116302.1:0-51948 GCF_964273445.1 Streptopelia decaocto
TGTCCACATGTTTACAATTCCACGTCAAAAAATGGCTAAAATTCCAGTTGAAATTTTTTCAAAGTCCCTTAAAAATTTTCCAATTTTTGTCCCAATTCTTCCCATTCCCATTGAAACTTTTCAAATCCCTCTCAGAATTGTTGAAATTCTGTTGAAGCTTTTAGAATTCTCTCTAGAATTTTCAAAATCCATGTCCACATGTTTACAATTTCACATAAAAAAATGGCTAAAATTCCAGTTGAAACTTTTTCTAAGTCCCTTAAAAATTTTCCAATTTTTGTCCCAATTCTTCCCATTCCCACTGAAACTTTTCAAATCCCTCTCAAAATTGTTGAAATTCTGTTGAAGCTTTTAAAATTCTCTCTAGAATTTTCAAAATCCATGTCCACATGTTTACAATTTCACGTCAAAAAATGGCTAAAATTCCAGTTGAAATTTTTTCAAAGTCCCTTAAAAATTTTCCAATTTTTGTCCCAATTCTTCCCATTCCCATTGAAACTTTTCAAATCCCTCTCAAAATTGTTGAAATTCTGTTGAAGCTTTTAAAATTCTCTCTAGAATTTTCAAAATCCATGTCCACATGTTTACAATTCCACGTCAAAAAATGGCTAAAATTCCAGTTGAAATTTTTTCAAAGTCCCTTAAAAATTTTCCAATTTTTGTCCCAATTCTTCCCATTCCCATTGAAACTTTTCAAATCCCTCTCAAAATTGTTGAAATTCTGTTGAAGCTTTTAAAATTCTCTCTAGAATTTTCAAAATCCATGTCCACATGTTTACAATTTCACGTCAAAAAATGGCTAAAATTCCAGTTGAAATTTTTTCAAAGTCCCTTAAAAATTTTCCAATTTTTGTCCCAATTCTTCCCATTCCCATTGAAACTTTTCAAATCCCTCTCAGAATTGTTGAAATTCTGTTGAAGCATTTAAAATTCTCTCTAGAATTTTCAAAATCCATGTCCACATGTTTACAATTTCACATAAAAAAATGGCTAAAATTCCAGTTGAAATTTTTTCAAAGTCCCTTAAAAATTTTCCAATTTTTGTCCCAATTCTTCCCATTCCCATTGAAACTTTTCAAATCCCTCTCAAAATTGTTGAAATTCTGTTGAAGCTTTTAAAATTCTCTCTAGAATTTTCAAAATCCATGTCCACATGTTTACAATTTCACGTCAAAAAATGGCTAAAATTCCAGTTGAAATTTTTTCAAAGTCCCTTCAAAATTTTCCAATTTTTGTCCCAATTCTTCCCATTCCCATTGAAACTTTTCAAATCCCTCTCAAAATTGTTGAAATTCTGTTGAAGCTTTTAAAATTCTCTCTAGAATTTTCAAAATCCATGTCCACATGTTTACAATTTCACATAAAAAAATGGCTAAAATTCCAGTTGAAATTTTTTCAAAGTCCCTTAAAAATTTTCCAATTTTTGTCCCAATTCTTCCATTCCCTTGAAACTTTTCAAATCTTTCTCAAGATTGTTGAAATTCTGTTGAAGCTTTTAAAATTCTCTCTAGAATTTTCAAAATCCATGTCCACATGTTTACAATTTCACGTCAAAAAATGGCTAAAATTCCAGTTGCAATTTTTTCAAAGTCCCTTAAAAATTTTCCAATTTTTGTCCCAATTCTTCCCATTCCCATTGAAACTTTTCAAATCCCTCTCAAAATTGTTGAAATTCTCTTGAAGCTTTTAAAATTCTCTCTAGAATTTTCAAAATCCATGTCCACATGTTTACAATTTCACGTCAAAAAATGGCTAAAATTCCAGTTGAAATTTTTTCAAAGTCCCTTAAAAATTTTCCAATTTTTGTCCCAATTCTTCCCATTCCCATTGAAACTTTTCAAATCCCTCTCAGAATTGTTGAAATTCTGTTGAAGCTTTTAAAATTCTCTCTAGAATTTTCAAAATCCATGTCCACATGTTTACAATTCCACGTCAAAAAATGGCTAAAATTCCAGTTGAAATTTTTTCAAAGTCCCTTAAAAATTTTCCAATTTTTGTCCCAATTCTTCCCATTCCCATTGAAACTTTTCAAATCCCTCTCAGAATTGTTGAAATTCTGTTGAAGCTTTTAGAATTCTCTCTAGAATTTTCAAAATCCATGTCCACATGTTTACAATTTCACGTCAAAAAATGGCTAAAATTCCAGTTGAAATTTTTTCAAAGTCCCTTAAAAATTTTCCAATTTTTGTCCCAATTCTTCCCATTCCCATTGAAACTTTTCAAATCCCTCTCAAAATTGTTGAAATTCTCTTGAAGCTTTTAGAATTCTCTCTAGAATTTTCAAAATCCATGTCCACATGTTTACAATTTCACGTCAAAAAATGGCTAAAATTCCAGTTGAAATTTTTTCAAAGTCCCTTCAAAATTTTCCAATTTTTGTCCCAATTCTTCCCATTCCCATTGAAACTTTTCAAATCCCTCTCAAAATTGTTGAAATTCTGTTGAAGCTTTTAAAATTCTCTCTAGAATTTTCAAAATCCATGTCCACATGTTTACAATTTCACGTAAAAATATGGCTAAAATTCCAGTTGAAATTTTTTCAAAGTCCCTTAAAAATTTTCCAATTTTTGTCCCAATTCTTCCCATTCCCATTGAAACTTTTCAAATCCCTCTCAAAATTGTTGAAATTCTGTTGAAGCTTTTAAAATTCTCTCTAGAATTTTCAAAATCCATGTCCACATGTTTACAATTCCACGTCAAAAAATGGCTAAAATTCCAGTTGAAATTTTTTCAAAGTCCCTTAAAAATTTTCCAATTTTTGTCCCAATTCTTCCCATTCCCATTGAAACTTTTCAAATCCCTCTCAAAATTGTTGAAATTCTCTTGAAGCTTTTAAAATTCTCTCTAGAATTTTCAAAATCCATGTCCACATGTTTACAATTTCACGTCAAAAAATGGCTAAAATTCCAGTTGAAATTTTTTTCAAAGTCCCTTAAAAATTTTCCAATTTTTGTCCCAATTCTTCCCATTCCCATTGAAACTTTTCAAATCCCTCTCAAAATTGTTGAAATTCTGTTGAAGCTTTTAAAATTCTCTCTAGAATTTTCAAAATCCATGTCCACATGTTTACAATTTCACGTCAAAAAATGGCTAAAATTCCAGTTGAAATTTTTTCAAAGTCCCTTAAAAATTTTCCAATTTTTGTCCCAATTCTTCCCATTCCCATTGAAACTTTTCAAATCCCTCTCAGAATTGTTGAAATTCTGTTGAAGCTTTTAAAATTCTCTCTAGAATTTTCAAAATCCATGTCCACATGTTTACAATTTCACGTCAAAAAATGGCTAAAATTCCAGTTGCAATTTTTTCAAAGTCCCTTAAAAATTTTCCAATTTTTGTCCCAATTCTTCCCATTCCCATTGAAACTTTTCAAATCCCTCTCAAAATTGTTGAAATTCTCTTGAAGCTTTTAAAATTCTCTCTAGAATTTTCAAAATCCATGTCCACATGTTTACAATTTCACGTCAAAAAATGGCTAAAATTCCAGTTGAAATTTTTTCAAAGTCCCTTAAAAATTTTCCAATTTTTGTCCCAATTCTTCCCATTCCCATTGAAACTTTTCAAATCCCTCTCAGAATTGTTGAAATTCTGTTGAAGCTTTTAAAATTCTCTCTAGAATTTTCAAAATCCATGTCCACATGTTTACAATTCCACGTCAAAAAATGGCTAAAATTCCAGTTGAAATTTTTTCAAAGTCCCTTAAAAATTTTCCAATTTTTGTCCCAATTCTTCCCATTCCCATTGAAACTTTTCAAATCCCTCTCAAAATTGTTGAAATTCTGTTGAAGCTTTTAAAATTCTCTCTAGAATTTTCAAAATCCATGTCCACATGTTTACAATTTCACGTCAAAAAATGGCTAAAATTCCAGTTGAAATTTTTTCAAAGTCCCTTCAAAATTTTCCAATTTTTGTCCCAATTCTTCCCATTCCCATTGAAACTTTTCAAATCCCTCTCAGAATTGTTGAAATTCTGTTGAAGCTTTTAGAATTCTCTCTAGAATTTTCAAAATCCATGTCCACATGTTTACAATTTCACGTCAAAAAATGGCTAAAATTCCAGTTGAAATTTTTTCAAAGTCCCTTAAAAATTTTCCAATTTTTGTCCCAATTCTTCCCATTCCCATTGAAACTTTTCAAATCCCTCTCAAAATTGTTGAAATTCTCTTGAAGCTTTTAGAATTCTCTCTAGAATTTTCAAAATCCATGTCCACATGTTTACAATTTCACGTCAAAAAATGGCTAAAATTCCAGTTGAAATTTTTTCAAAGTCCCTTCAAAATTTTCCAATTTTTGTCCCAATTCTTCCCATTCCCATTGAAACTTTTCAAATCCCTCTCAAAATTGTTGAAATTCTGTTGAAGCTTTTAAAATTCTCTCTAGAATTTTCAAAATCCATGTCCACATGTTTACAATTTCACGTCAAAAAATGGCTAAAATTCCAGTTGAAATTTTTTCAAAGTCCCTTAAAAATTTTCCAATTTTTGTCCCAATTCTTCCCATTCCCATTGAAACTTTTCAAATCCCTCTCAGAATTGTTGAAATTCTGTTGAAGCTTTTAAAATTCTCTCTAGAATTTTCAAAATCCATGTCCACATGTTTACAATTCCACGTCAAAAAATGGCTAAAATTCCAGTTGAAATTTTTTCAAAGTCCCTTAAAAATTTTCCAATTTTTGTCCCAATTCTTCCCATTCCCATTGAAACTTTTCAAATCCCTCTCAAAATTGTTGAAATTCTCTTGAAGCTTTTAAAATTCTCTCTAGAATTTTCAAAATCCATGTCCACATGTTTACAATTTCACGTCAAAAAATGGCTAAAATTCCAGTTGAAATTTTTTCAAAGTCCCTTCAAAATTTTCCAATTTTTGTCCCAATTCTTCCCATTCCCATTGAAACTTTTCAAATCCCTCTCAGAATTGTTGAAATTCTGTTGAAGCTTTTAGAATTCTCTCTAGAATTTTCAAAATCCATGTCCACATGTTTACAATTTCACGTCAAAAAATGGCTAAAATTCCAGTTGCAATTTTTTCAAAGTCCCTTAAAAATTTTCCAATTTTTGTCCCAATTCTTCCCATTCCCATTGAAACTTTTCAAATCCCTCTCAAAATTGTTGAAATTCTCTTGAAGCTTTTAGAATTCTCTCTAGAATTTTCAAAATCCATGTCCACATGTTTACAATTTCACGTCAAAAAATGGCTAAAATTCCAGTTGAAATTTTTTCAAAGTCCCTTCAAAATTTTCCAATTTTTGTCCCAATTCTTCCCATTCCCATTGAAACTTTTCAAATCCCTCTCAAAATTGTTGAAATTCTGTTGAAGCTTTTAAAATTCTCTCTAGAATTTTCAAAATCCATGTCCACATGTTTACAATTTCACGTAAAAATATGGCTAAAATTCCAGTTGAAATTTTTTCAAAGTCCCTTAAAAATTTTCCAATTTTTGTCCCAATTCTTCCCATTCCCATTGAAACTTTTCAAATCCCTCTCAAAATTGTTGAAATTCTGTTGAAGCTTTTAAAATTCTCTCTAGAATTTTCAAAATCCATGTCCACATGTTTACAATTCCACGTCAAAAAATGGCTAAAATTCCAGTTGAAATTTTTCAAAGTCCCTTAAAAATTTTCCAATTTTTGTCCCAATTCTTCCCATTCCCATTGAAACTTTTCAAATCCCTCTCAAAATTGTTGAAATTCTCTTGAAGCTTTTAAAATTCTCTCTAGAATTTTCAAAATCCATGTCCACATGTTTACAATTTCACGTCAAAAAATGGCTAAAATTCCAGTTGAAATTTTTTCAAAGTCCCTTAAAAATTTTCCAATTTTTGTCCCAATTCTTCCCATTCCCATTGAAACTTTTCAAATCCCTCTCAAAATTGTTGAAATTCTGTTGAAGCTTTTAAAATTCTCTCTAGAATTTTCAAAATCCATGTCCACATGTTTACAATTTCACGTCAAAAAATGGCTAAAATTCCAGTTGAAATTTTTTCAAAGTCCCTTAAAAATTTTCCAATTTTTGTCCCAATTCTTCCCATTCCCATTGAAACTTTTCAAATCCCTCTCAGAATTGTTGAAATTCTGTTGAAGCTTTTAAAATTCTCTCTAGAATTTTCAAAATCCATGTCCACATGTTTACAATTTCACGTCAAAAAATGGCTAAAATTCCAGTTGAAATTTTTTCAAAGTCCCTTAAAAATTTTCCAATTTTTGTCCCAATTCTTCCCATTCCCATTGAAACTTTTCAAATCCCTCTCAAAATTGTTGAAATTCTGTTGAAGCTTTTAAAATTCTCTCTAGAATTTTCAAAATCCATGTCCACATGTTTACAATTTCACGTCAAAAAATGGCTAAAATTCCAGTTGAAATTTTTTCAAAGTCCCTTCAAAATTTTCCAATTTTTGTCCCAATTCTTCCCATTCCCATTGAAACTTTTCAAATCCCTCTCAGAATTGTTGAAATTCTGTTGAAGCTTTTAAAATTCTCTCTAGAATTTTCAAAATCCATGTCCACATGTTTACAATTTCACATAAAAAAATGGCTAAAATTCCAGTTGAAATTTTTTCAAAGTCCCTTAAAAATTTTCCAATTTTTGTCCCAATTCTTCCCATTCCCTTGAAACTTTTCAAATCTTTCTCAACATTGTTGAAATTCTGTTGAAGCTTTTAAAATTCTCTCTAGAATTTTCAAAATCCATGTCCACATGTTTACAATTTCACGTCAAAAAATGGCTAAAATTCCAGTTGAAATTTTTTCAAAGTCCCTTAAAAATTTTCCAATTTTTGTCCCAATTCTTCCCATTCCCATTGAAACTTTTCAAATCCCTCTCAAAATTGTTGAAATTCTGTTGAAGCTTTTAAAATTCTCTCTAGAATTTTCAAAATCCATGTCCACATGTTTACAATTTCACGTCAAAAAATGGCTAAAATTCCAGTTGAAATTTTTTCAAAGTCCCTTAAAAATTTTCCAATTTTTGTCCCAATTCTTCCCATTCCCATTGAAACTTTTCAAATCCCTCTCAGAATTGTTGAAATTCTGTTGAAGCTTTTTAAAATTCTCTCTAGAATTTTCAAAATCCATGTCCACATGTTTACAATTCCACGTCAAAAAATGGCTAAAATTCCAGTTGAAATTTTTTCAAAGTCCCTTAAAAATTTTCCAATTTTTGTCCCAATTCTTCCCATTCCCATTGAAACTTTTCAAATCCCTCTCAAAATTGTTGAAATTCTGTTGAAGCTTTTAGAATTCTCTCTAGAATTTTCAAAATCCATGTCCACATGTTTACAATTTCATGTCAAAAAATGGCTAAAATTCCAGTTGAAATTTTTTCAAAGTCCCTTAAAAATTTTCCAATTTTTGTCCCAATTCTTCCCATTCCCATTGAAACTTTTCAAATCCCTCTCAGAATTGTTGAAATTCTGTTGAAGCTTTTAGAATTCTCTCTAGAATTTTCAAAATCCATGTCCACATGTTTACAATTTCACGTCAAAAAATGGCTAAAATTCCAGTTGCAATTTTTTCAAAGTCCCTTAAAAATTTTCCAATTTTTGTCCCAATTCTTCCCATTCCCATTGAAACTTTTCAAATCCCTCTCAAAATTGTTGAAATTCTCTTGAAGCTTTTAGAATTCTCTCTAGAATTTTCAAAATCCATGTCCACATGTTTACAATTTCACGTCAAAAAATGGCTAAAATTCCAGTTGAAATTTTTTCAAAGTCCCTTAAAAATTTTCCAATTTTTGTCCCAATTCTTCCCATTCCCATTGAAACTTTTCAAATCCCTCTCAGAATTGTTGAAATTCTGTTGAAGCTTTTAAAATTCTCTCTAGAATTTTCAAAATCCATGTCCACATGTTTACAATTTCACGTCAAAAAATGGCTAAAATTCCAGTTGAAATTTTTTCAAAGTCCCTTAAAAATTTTCCAATTTTTGTCCCAATTCTTCCCATTCCCATTGAAACTTTTCAAATCCCTCTCAAAATTGTTGAAATTCTGTTGAAGCTTTTAAAATTCTCTCTAGAATTTTCAAAATCCATGTCCACATGTTTACAATTCCACGTCAAAAAATGGCTAAAATTCCAGTTGAAATTTTTTCAAAGTCCCTTAAAAATTTTCCAATTTTTGTCCCAATTCTTCCCATTCCCATTGAAACTTTTCAAATCCCTCTCAGAATTGTTGAAATTCTGTTGAAGCTTTTAAAATTCTCTCTAGAATTTTCAAAATCCATGTCCACATGTTTACAATTTCACGTCAAAAAATGGCTAAAATTCCAGTTGAAATTTTTTCAAAGTCCCTTAAAAATTTTCCAATTTTTGTCCCTATTCTTCCCATTCCCATTGAAACTTTTCAAATCCCTCTCAAAATTGTTGAAATTCTGTTGAAGCTTTTAAAATTCTCTCTAGAATTTTCAAAATCCATGTCCACATGTTTACAATTTCACGTCAAAAAATGGCTAAAATTCCAGTTGAAATTTTTTCAAAGTCCCTTAAAAATTTTCCAATTTTTGTCCCAATTCTTCCCATTCCCATTGAAACTTTTCAAATCCCTCTCAAAATTGTTGAAATTCTGTTGAAGCTTTTAAAATTCTCTCTAGAATTTTCAAAATCCATGTCCACATGTTTACAATTTCACGTCAAAAAATGGCTAAAATTCCAGTTGAAATTTTTTCAAAGTCCCTTAAAAATTTTCCAATTTTTGTCCCAATTCTTCCCATTCCCATTGAAACTTTTCAAATCCCTCTCAGAATTGTTGAAATTCTGTTGAAGCATTTAAAATTCTCTCTAGAATTTTCAAAATCCATGTCCACATGTTTACAATTTCACGTCAAAAAATGGCTAAAATTCCAGTTGAAATTTTTTCAAAGTCCCTTAAAAATTTTCCAATTTTTGTCCCAATTCTTCCCATTCCCATTGAAACTTTTCAAATCCCTCTCAAAATTGTTGAAATTCTGTTGAAGCTTTTAGAATTCTCTCTAGAATTTTCAAAATCCATGTCCACATGTTTACAATTTCACGTCAAAAAATGGCTAAAATTCCAGTTGAAATTTTTTCAAAGTCCCTTAAAAATTTTCCAATTTTTGTCCCAATTCTTCCCATTCCCATTGAAACTTTTCAAATCCCTCTCAGAATTGTTGAAATTCTGTTGAAGCTTTTAAAATTCTCTCTAGAATTTTCAAAATCCATGTCCACATGTTTACAATTTCACGTCAAAAAATGGCTAAAATTCCAGTTGAAATTTTTTCAAAGTCCCTTAAAAATTTTCCAATTTTTGTCCCAATTCTTCCCATTCCCTTGAAACTTTTCAAATCTTTCTCAACATTGTTGAAATTCTGTTGAAGCTTTTAAAATTCTCTCTAGAATTTTCAAAATCCATGTCCACATGTTTACAATTTCACGTCAAAAAATGGCTAAAATTCCAGTTGAAATTTTTTCAAAGTCCCTTAAAAATTTTCCAATTTTTGTCCCAATTCTTCCCATTCCCATTGAAACTTTTCAAATCCCTCTCAAAATTGTTGAAATTCTGTTGAAGCTTTTAAAATTCTCTCTAGAATTTTCAAAATCCATGTCCACATGTTTACAATTTCACGTCAAAAAATGGCTAAAATTCCAGTTGAAATTTTTTCAAAGTCCCTTAAAAATTTTCCAATTTTTGTCCCAATTCTTCCCATTCCCATTGAAACTTTTCAAATCCCTCTCAGAATTGTTGAAATTCTGTTGAAGCTTTTAGAATTCTCTCTAGAATTTTCAAAATCCATGTCCACATGTTTACAATTTCACGTCAAAAAATGGCTAAAATTCCAGTTGAAATTTTTTCAAAGTCCCTTCAAAATTTTCCAATTTTTGTCCCAATTCTTCCCATTCCCATTGAAACTTTTCAAATCCCTCTCAAAATTGTTGAAATGCTCTTGAAGCTTTTAGAATTCTCTCTAGAATTTTCAAAATCCATGTCCACATGTTTACAATTTCACGTCAAAAAATGGCTAAAATTCCAGTTGAAATTTTTTCAAAGTCCTTTCAAAATTTTCCAATTTTTGTCCCAATTCTTCCCATTCCCATTGAAACTTTTCAAATCCCTCTCAAAATTGTTGAAATTCTGTTGAAGCTTTTAAAATTCTCTCTAGAATTTTCAAAATCCATGTCCACATGTTTACAATTTCACGTAAAAATATGGCTAAAATTCCAGTTGAAATTTTTTCAAAGTCCCTTCAAAATTTTCCAATTTTTGTCCCAATTCTTCCCATTCCCATTGAAACTTTTCAAATCCCTCTCAAAATTGTTGAAATTCTCTTGAAGCTTTTAAAATTCTCTCTAGAATTTTCAAAATCCATGTCCACATGTTTACAATTCCACGTCAAAAAATGGCTAAAATTCCAGTTGAAATTTTTTCAAAGTCCCTTCAAAATTTTCCAATTTTTGTCCCAATTCTTCCCATTCCCATTGAAACTTTTCAAATCCCTCTCAAAATTGTTGAAATTCTCTTGAAGCTTTTAAAATTCTCTCTAGAATTTTCAAAATCCATGTCCACATGTTTACAATTTCACGTCAAAAAATGGCTAAAATTCCAGTTGAAATTTTTTCAAAGTCCCTTAAAAATTTTCCAATTTTTGTCCCAATTCTTCCCATTCCCATTGAAACTTTTCAAATCCCTCTCAAAATTGTTGAAATTCTGTTGAAGCTTTTAAAATTCTCTCTAGAATTTTCAAAATCCATGTCCACATGTTTACAATTTCACGTCAAAAAATGGCTAAAATTCCAGTTGAAATTTTTTCAAAGTCCCTTCAAAATTTTCCAATTTTTGTCCCAATTCTTCCCATTCCCATTGAAACTTTTCAAATCCCTCTCAGAATTGTTGAAATTCTGTTGAAGCTTTTAAAATTCTCTCTAGAATTTTCAAAATCCATGGCCACATGTTTACAATTTCACGTCAAAAAATGGCTAAAATTCCAGTTGAAATTTTTTCAAAGTCCCTTAAAAATTTTCCAATTTTTGTCCCAATTCTTCCCATTCCCATTGAAACTTTTCAAATCCCTCTCAAAATTGTTGAAATTCTGTTGAAGCTTTTAAAATTCTCTCTAGAATTTTCAAAATCCATGTCCACATGTTTACAATTTCACGTCAAAAAATGGCTAAAATTCCAGTTGAAATTTTTTCAAAGTCCCTTAAAAATTTTCCAATTTTTGTCCCAATTCTTCCCATTCCCATTGAAACTTTTCAAATCCCTCTCAGAATTGTTGAAATTCTGTTGAAGCTTTTAAAATTCTCTCTAGAATTTTCAAAATCCATGTCCACATGTTTACAATTTCACATAAAAAAATGGCTAAAATTCCAGTTGAAATTTTTTCAAAGTCCCTTAAAAATTTTCCAATTTTTGTCCCAATTCTTCCCATTCCCATTGAAACTTTTCAAATCTTTCTCAACATTGTTGAAATTCTGTTGAAGCTTTTAAAATTCTCTCTAGAATTTTCAAAATCCATGTCCACATGTTTACAATTTCACGTCAAAAAATGGCTAAAATTCCAGTTGAAATTTTTTCAAAGTCCCTTAAAAATTTTCCAATTTTTGTCCCAATTCTTCCCATTCCCATTGAAACTTTTCAAATCCCTCTCAAAATTGTTGAAATTCTGTTGAAGCTTTTAAAATTCTCTCTAGAATTTTCAAATCCATGTCCACATGTTTACAATTTCACGTCAAAAAATGGCTAAAATTCCAGTTGAAATTTTTTCAAAGTCCCTTAAAAATTTTCCAATTTTTGTCCCAATTCTTCCCATTCCCATTGAAACTTTTCAAATCCCTCTCAGAATTGTTGAAATTCTGTTGAAGCTTTTAAAATTCTCTCTAGAATTTTCAAAATCCATGTCCACATGTTTACAATTCCACGTCAAAAAATGGCTAAAATTCCAGTTGAAATTTTTTCAAAGTCCCTTAAAAATTTTCCAATTTTTGTCCCAATTCTTCCCATTCCCATTGAAACTTTTCAAATCCCTCTCAACATTGTTGAAATTCTCTTGAAGCTTTTAAAATTCTCTCTAGAATTTTCAAAATCCATGTCTACATGTTTACAATTTCACGTCAAAAAATGGCTAAAATTCAGTTGAAATTTTTTCAAAGTCCCTTAAAAATTTTCCAATTTTTGTCCCAATTCTTCCCATTCCCATTGAAACTTTTCAAATCCCTCTCAGAATTGTTGAAATTCTGTTGAAGCTTTTAGAATTCTCTCTAGAATTTTCAAAATCCATGTCCACATGTTTACAATTTCACGTCAAAAAATGGCTAAAATTCCAGTTGCAATTTTTTCAAAGTCCCTTAAAAATTTTCCAATTTTTGTCCCAATTCTTCCCATTCCCATTGAAACTTTTCAAATCCCTCTCAGAATTGTTGAAATTCTGTTGAAGCTTTTAGAATTCTCTCTAGAATTTTCAAAATCCATGTCCACATGTTTACAATTTCACGTCAAAAAATGGCTAAAATTCCAGTTGCAATTTTTTCAAAGTCCCTTAAAAATTTTCCAATTTTTGTCCCAATTCTTCCCATTCCCATTGAAACTTTTCAAATCCCTCTCAAAATTGTTGAAATTCTCTTGAAGCTTTTAGAATTCTCTCTAGAATTTTCAAAATCCATGTCCACATGTTTACAATTTCACGTCAAAAAATGGCTAAAATTCCAGTTGAAATTTTTTCAAAGTCCCTTCAAAATTTTCCAATTTTTGTCCCAATTCTTCCCATTCCCATTGAAACTTTTCAAATCCCTCTCAAAATTGTTGAAATTCTGTTGAAGCTTTTAAAATTCTCTCTAGAATTTTCAAAATCCATGTCCACATGTTTACAATTTCACGTAAAAATATGGCTAAAATTCCAGTTGAAATTTTTTCAAAGTCCCTTAAAAATTTTCCAATTTTTGTCCCAATTCTTCCCATTCCCATTGAAACTTTTCAAATCCCTCTCAAAATTGTTGAAATTCTGTTGAAGCTTTTAAAATTCTCTCTAGAATTTTCAAAATCCATGTCCACATGTTTACAATTCCACGTCAAAAAATGGCTAAAATTCCAGTTGAAATTTTTTCAAAGTCCCTTAAAAATTTTCCAATTTTTGTCCCAATTCTTCCCATTCCCTTGAAACTTTTCAAATCTTTCTCAACATTGTTGAAATTCTGTTGAAGCTTTTAAAATTCTCTCTAGAATTTTCAAAATCCATGTCCACATGTTTACAATTTCACGTCAAAAAATGGCTAAAATTCCAGTTGAAATTTTTTCAAAGTCCCTTAAAAATTTTCCAATTTTTGTCCCAATTCTTCCCATTCCCATTGAAACTTTTCAAATCCCTCTCAAAAGTGTTGAAATTCTGTTGAAGCTTTTAAAATTCTCTCTAGAATTTTCAAAATCCATGTCCACATGTTTACAATTCCACGTCAAAAAATGGCTAAAATTCCAGTTGAAATTTTTTCAAAGTCCCTTAAAAATTTTCCAATTTTTGTCCCAATTCTTCCCATTCCCATTGAAACTTTTCAAATCCCTCTCAAAATTGTTGAAATTCTGTTGAAGCTTTTAAAATTCTCTCTAGAATTTTCAAAATCCATGTCCACATGTTTACAATTTCACGTCAAAAAATGGCTAAAATTCCAGTTGAAATTTTTTCAAAGTCCCTTAAAAATTTTCCAATTTTTGTCCCAATTCTTCCCATTCCCATTGAAACTTTTCAAATCCCTCTCAGAATTGTTGAAATTCTGTTGAAGCTTTTAGAATTCTCTCTAGAATTTTCAAAATCCATGTCCACATGTTTACAATTTCACGTCAAAAAATGGCTAAAATTCCAGTTGCAATTTTTTCAAAGTCCCTTAAAAATTTTCCAATTTTTGTCCCAATTCTTCCCATTCCCATTGAAACTTTTCAAATCCCTCTCAAAATTGTTGAAATTCTCTTGAAGCTTTTAGAATTCTCTCTAGAACTTTCAAAATCCATGTTCACATGTTTACAATTTCACATAAAAAAATGGCTAAAATTCCAGTTGAAATTTTTTCAAAGTCCCTTAAAAATTTTCCAATTTTTGTCCCAATTCTTCCCATTCCCATTGAAACTTTTCAAATCCCTCTCAAAATTGTTGAAATTCTGTTGAAGCTTTTAAAATTCTCTCTAGAATTTTCAAAATCCATGTCCACATGTTTACAATTTCACGTAAAAATATGGCTAAAATTCCAGTTGAAATTTTTTCAAAGTCCCTTAAAAATTTTCCAATTTTTGTCCCAATTCTTCCCATTCCCATTGAAACTTTTCAAATCCCTCTCAAAATTGTTGAAATTCTGTTGAAGCTTTTAAAATTCTCTCTAGAATTTTCAAAATCCATGTCCACATGTTTACAATTCCACGTCAAAAAATGGCTAAAATTCCAGTTGAAATTTTTTCAAAGTCCCTTAAAAATTTTCCAATTTTTGTCCCAATTCTTCCCATTCCCATTGAAACTTTTCAAATCCCTCTCAAAATTGTTGAAATTCTGTTGAAGCTTTTAAAATTCTCTCTAGAATTTTCAAAATCCATGTCCACATGTTTACAATTTCACGTCAAAAAATGGCTAAAATTCCAGTTGAAATTTTTCAAAGTCCCTTCAAAATTTTCCAATTTTTGTCCCAATTCTTCCCATTCCCATTGAAACTTTTCAAATCCCTCTCAAAATTGTTGAAATTCTGTTGAAGCTTTTAAAATTCTCTCTAGAATTTTCAAAATCCATGTCCACATGTTTACAATTTCACGTAAAAATATGGCTAAAATTCCAGTTGAAATTTTTTCAAAGTCCCTTAAAAATTTTCCAATTTTTGTCCCAATTCTTCCCATTCCCATTGAAACTTTTCAAATCCCTCTCAAAATTGTTGAAATTCTGTTGAAGCTTTTAAAATTCTCTCTAGAATTTTCAAAATCCATGTCCACATGTTTACAATTCCACGTCAAAAAATGGCTAAAATTCCAGTTGAAATTTTTTCAAAGTCCCTTAAAAATTTTCCAATTTTTGTCCCAACTCTTCCCATTCCCATTGAAACTTTTCAAATCCCTCTCAAAATTGTTGAAATTCTGTTGAAGCTTTTAGAATTCTCTCTAGAATTTTCAAAATCCATGTCCACATGTTTACAATTCCACGTCAAAAAATGGCTAAAATTCCAGTTGAAATTTTTTCAAAGTCCCTTAAAAATTTTCCAATTTTTGTCCCAATTCTACCCATTCCCATTGAAACTTTTCAAATCCCTCTCAGAATTGTTGAAATTCTGTTGAAGCTTTTAGAATTCTCTCTAGAATTTTCAAAATCCATGTCCACATGTTTACAATTCCACGTCAAAAAATGGCTAAAATTCCAGTTGAAATTTTTTCAAAGTCCCTTAAAAATTTTCCAATTTTTGTCCCAATTCTTCCCATTCCCATTGAAACTTTTCAAATCCCTCTCAAAATTGTTGAAATTCTGTTGAAGCTTTTAGAATTCTCTCTAGAATTTTCAAAATCCATGTCCACATGTTTACAATTCCACGTCAAAAAATGGCTAAAATTCCAGTTGAAATTTTTTCAAAGTCCCTTAAAAATTTTCCAATTTTTGTCCCAATTCTTCCCATTCCCATTGAAACTTTTCAAATCCCTCTCAAAATTGTTGAAATTCTGTTGAAGCTTTTAAAATTCTCTCTAGAATTTTCAAAATCCATGTCCACATGTTTACAATTCCACGTCAAAAAATGGCTAAAATTCCAGTTGAAATTTTTTCAAAGTCCCTTCAAAATTTTCCAATTTTTGTCCCAATTCTTCCCATTCCCATTGAAACTTTTCAAATCCCTCTCAAAATTGTTGAAATTCTCTTGAAGCTTTTAAAATTCTCTCTAGAATTTTCAAAATCCATGTCCACATGTTTACAATTTCACGTCAAAAAATGGCTAAAATTCCAGTTGAAATTTTTTCAAAGTCCCTGAAAAATTTTCCAATTTTTGTCCCAATTCTTCCCATTCCCATTGAAACTTTTCAAATCCCTCTCAAAATTGTTGAAATTCTGTTGAAGCTTTTAAAATTCTCTCTAGAATTTTCAAAATCCATGTCCACATGTTTACAATTTCACGTCAAAAAATGGCTAAAATTCCAGTTGAAATTTTTTCAAAGTCCCTTAAAAATTTTCCAATTTTTGTCCCAATTCTTCCCATTCCCATTGAAACTTTTCAAATCCCTCTCAGAATTGTTGAAATTCTGTTGAAGCTTTTAGAATTCTCTCTAGAATTTTCAAAATCCATGTCCACATGTTTACAATTTCACGTCAAAAAATGGCTAAAATTCCAGTTGCAATTTAAATTTTCCAATTTTTGTCCCAATTCTTCCCATTCCCATTGAAACTTTTCAAATCCCTCTCAAAATTGTTGAAATTCTCTTGAAGCTTTTAGAATTCTCTCTAGAATTTTCAAAATCCATGTCCACATGTTTACAATTTCACGTCAAAAAATGGCTAAAATTCCAGTTGAAATTTTTTCAAAGTCCCTTCAAAATTTTCCAATTTTTGTCCCAATTCTTCCCATTCCCATTGAAACTTTTCAAATCCCTCTCAAAATTGTTGAAATTCTGTTGAAGCTTTTAAAATTCTCTCTAGAATTTTCAAAATCCATGTCCACATGTTTACAATTTCACGTAAAAATATGGCTAAAATTCCAGTTGAAATTTTTTCAAAGTCCCTTAAAAATTTTCCAATTTTTGTCCCAATTCTTCCCATTCCCATTGAAACTTTTCAAATCCCTCTCAGAATTGTTGAAATTCTGTTGAAGCTTTTAAAATTCTCTCTAGAATTTTCAAAATCCATGTCCACATGTTTACAATTCCACGTCAAAAAATGGCTAAAATTCCAGTTGAAATTTTTTCAAAGTCCCTTAAAAATTTTCCAATTTTTGTCCCAATTCTTCCCATTCCCATTGAAACTTTTCAAATCCCTCTCAAAATTGTTGAAATTCTCTTGAAGCTTTTAAAATTCTCTCTAGAATTTTCAAAATCCATGTCCACATGTTTACAATTTCACGTCAAAAAATGGCTAAAATTCCAGTTGAAATTTTTTCAAAGTCCCTTAAAAATTTTCCAATTTTTGTCCCAATTCTTCCCATTCCCATTGAAACTTTTCAAATCCCTCTCAAAATTGTTGAAATTCTGTTGAAGCTTTTAAAATTCTCTCTAGAATTTTCAAAATCCATGTCCACATGTTTACAATTTCACGTAAAAATATGGCTAAAATTCCAGTTGAAATTTTTTCAAAGTCCCTTAAAAATTTTCCAATTTTTGTCCCAATTCTTCCCATTCCCATTGAAACTTTTCAAATCCCTCTCAAAATTGTTGAAATTCTGTTGAAGCTTTTAAAATTCTCTCTAGAATTTTCAAAATCCATGTCCACATGTTTACAATTCCACGTCAAAAAATGGCTAAAATTCCAGTTGAAATTTTTTCAAAGTCCCTTAAAAATTTTCCAATTTTTGTCCCAACTCTTCCCATTCCCATTGAAACTTTTCAAATCCCTCTCAAAATTGTTGAAATTCTGTTGAAGCTTTTAGAATTCTCTCTAGAATTTTCAAAATCCATGTCCACATGTTTACAATTCCACGTCAAAAAATGGCTAAAATTCCAGTTGAAATTTTTTCAAAGTCCCTTAAAAATTTTCCAATAATTGTCCCAATTCTTCCCATTCCCATTGAAACTTTTCAAATCCCTCTCAGAATTGTTGAAATTCTGTTGAAGCTTTTAGAATTCTCTCTAGAATTTTCAAAATCCATGTCCACATGTTTACAATTTCACGTCAAAAAATGGCTAAAATTCCAGTTGCAATTTTTTCAAAGTCCCTTAAAAATTTTCCAATTTTTGTCCCAATTCTTCCCATTCCCATTGAAACTTTTCAAATCCCTCTCAGAATTGTTGAAATTCTCTTGAAGCTTTTAAAATTCTCTCTAGAATTTTCAAAATCCATGTCCACATGTTTACAATTCCACGTCAAAAAATGGCTAAAATTCCAGTTGAAATTTTTTCAAAGTCCCTTAAAAATTTTCCAATTTTTGTCCCAATTCTTCCCATTCCCATTGAAACTTTTCAAATCCCTCTCAAAATTGTTGAAATTCTCTTGAAGCTTTTAAAATTCTCTCTAGAATTTTCAAAATCCATGTCCACATGTTTACAATTTCACGTCAAAAAATGGCTAAAATTCCAGTTGAAATTTTTTCAAAGTCCCTTAAAAATTTTCCAATTTTTGTCCCAATTCTTCCCATTCCCTTGAAACTTTTCAAATCTTTCTCAACATTGTTGAAATTCTGTTGAAGCTTTTAAAATTCTCTCTAGAATTTTCAAAATCCATGTCCACATGTTTACAATTTCACGTCAAAAAATGGCTAAAATTCCAGTTGAAATTTTTTCAAAGTCCCTTAAAAATTTTCCAATTTTTGTCCCAATTCTTCCCATTCCCATTGAAACTTTTCAAATCCCTCTCAAAATTGTTGAAATTCTCTTGAAGCTTTTAAAATTCTCTCTAGAATTTTCAAAATCCATGTCCACATGTTTACAATTTCACGTCAAAAAATGGCTAAAATTCCAGTTGAAATTTTTTCAAAGTCCCTGAAAAATTTTCCAATTTTTGTCCCAATTCTTCCCATTCCCATTGAAACTTTTCAAATCCCTCTCAAAATTGTTGAAATTCTGTTGAAGCTTTTAAAATTCTCTCTAGAATTTTCAAAATCCATGTCCACATGTTTACAATTTCACGTCAAAAAATGGCTAAACTTCCAGTTGAAATTTTTTCAAAGTCCCTTAAAAATTTTCCAATTTTTGTCCCAATTCTTCCCATTCCCATTGAAACTTTTCAAATCCCTCTCAAAATTGTTGAAATTCTGTTGAAGCTTTTAAAATTCTCTCTAGAATTTTCAAAATCCATGTCCACATGTTTACAATTTCACGTCAAAAAATGGCTAAAATTCCAGTTGAAATTTTTTCAAAGTCCCTGAAAAATTTTCCAATTTTTGTCCCAATTCTTCCCATTCCCATTGAAACTTTTCAAATCCCTCTCAAAATTGTTGAAATTCTCTTGAAGCTTTTAAAATTCTCTCTAGAATTTTCAAAATCCATGTCCACATGTTTACAATTTCACGTAAAAATATGGCTAAAATTCCAGTTGAAATTTTTTCAAAGTCCCTTAAAAATTTTCCAATTTTTGTCCCAATTCTTCCCATTCCCATTGAAACTTTTCAAATCCCTCTCAAAATTGTTGAAATTCTCTTGAAGCTTTTAAAATTCTCTCTAGAATTTTCAAAATCCATGTCCACATGTTTACAATTCCACGTCAAAAAATGGCTAAAATTCCAGTTGAAATTTTTTCAAAGTCCCTTCAAAATTTTCCAATTTTTGTCCCAACTCTTTCCATTCCCATTGAAACTTTTCAAATCCCTCTCAGAATTGTTGAAATTCTGTTGAAGCTTTTAGAATTCTCTCTAGAATTTTCAAAATCCATGTCCACATGTTTACAATTCCACGTCAAAAAATGGCTAAAATTCCAGTTGAAATTTTTTCAAAGTCCCTTAAAAATTTTCCAATTTTTGTCCCAATTCTTCCCATTCCCATTGAAACTTTTCAAATCCCTCTCAGAATTGTTGAAATTCTGTTGAAGCTTTTAAAATTCTCTCTAGAATTTTCAAAATCCATGTCCACATGTTTACAATTTCACGTCAAAAAATGGCTAAAATTCCAGTTGAAATTTTTTCAAAGTCCCTTAAAAATTTTCCAATTTTTGTCCCAATTCTTCCCATTCCCTTGAAACTTTTCAAATCTTTCTCAACATTGTTGAAATTCTGTTGAAGCTTTTAAAATTCTCTCTAGAATTTTCAAAATCCATGTCCACATGTTTACAATTTCACGTCAAAAAATGGCTAAAATTCCAGTTGAAATTTTTTCAAAGTCCCTTAAAAATTTTCCAATTTTTGTCGCAATTCTTCCCATTCCCATTGAAACTTTTCAAATCCCTCTCAGAATTGTTGAAATTCTGTTGAAGCTTTTAGAATTCTCTCTAGAATTTTCAAAATCCATGTCCACATGTTTACAATTTCACGTCAAAAAATGGCTAAAATTCCAGTTGCAATTTTTTCAAAGTCCCTTCAAAATTTTCCAATTTTTGTCCCAATTCTTCCCATTCCCATTGAAACTTTTCAAATCCCTCTCAAAATTGTTGAAATTCTCTTGAAGCTTTTAGAATTCTCTCTAGAATTTTCAAAATCCATGTCCACATGTTTACAATTTCACGTCAAAAAATGGCTAAAATTCCAGTTGAAATTTTTTCAAAGTCCCTTCAAAATTTTCCAATTTTTGTCCCAATTCTTCCCATTCCCATTGAAACTTTTCAAATCCCTCTCAAAATTGTTGAAATTCTGTTGAAGCTTTTAAAATTCTCTCTAGAATTTTCAAAATCCATGTCCACATGTTTACAATTTCACGTAAAAATATGGCTAAAATTCCAGTTGAAATTTTTTCAAAGTCCCTTAAAAATTTTCCAATTTTTGTCCCAATTCTTCCCATTCCCATTGAAACTTTTCAAATCCCTCTCAGAATTGTTGAAATTCTGTTGAAGCTTTTAAAATTCTCTCTAGAATTTTCAAAATCCATGTCCACATGTTTACAATTCCACGTCAAAAAATGGCTAAAATTCCAGTTGAAATTTTTTCAAAGTCCCTTAAAAATTTTCCAATTTTTGTCCCAATTCTTCCCATTCCCATTGAAACTTTTCAAATCCCTCTCAAAATTGTTGAAATTCTCTTGAAGCTTTTAAAATTCTCTCTAGAATTTTCAAAATCCATGTCCACATGTTTACAATTTCACGTCAAAAAATGGCTAAAATTCCAGTTGAAATTTTTTCAAAGTCCCTTAAAAATTTTCCAATTTTTGTCCCAATTCTTCCCATTCCCATTGAAACTTTTCAAATCCCTCTCAAAATTGTTGAAATTCTGTTGAAGCTTTTAAAATTCTCTCTAGAATTTTCAAAATCCATGTCCACATGTTTACAATTTCACGTAAAAATATGGCTAAAATTCCAGTTGAAATTTTTTCAAAGTCCCTTAAAAATTTTCCAATTTTTGTCCCAATTCTTCCCATTCCCATTGAAACTTTTCAAATCCCTCTCAAAATTGTTGAAATTCTGTTGAAGCTTTTAAAATTCTCTCTAGAATTTTCAAAATCCATGTCCACATGTTTACAATTCCACGTCAAAAAATGGCTAAAATTCCAGTTGAAATTTTTTCAAAGTCCCTTAAAAATTTTCCAATTTTTGTCCCAACTCTTCCCATTCCCATTGAAACTTTTCAAATCCCTCTCAAAATTGTTGAAATTCTGTTGAAGCTTTTAGAATTCTCTCTAGAATTTTCAAAATCCATGTCCACATGTTTACAATTCCACGTCAAAAAATGGCTAAAATTCCAGTTGAAATTTTTTCAAAGTCCCTTAAAAATTTTCCAATAATTGTCCCAATTCTTCCCATTCCCATTGAAACTTTTCAAATCCCTCTCAGAATTGTTGAAATTCTGTTGAAGCTTTTAGAATTCTCTCTAGAATTTTCAAAATCCATGTCCACATGTTTACAATTCCACGTCAAAAAATGGCTAAAATACCAGTTGAAATTTTTTCAAAGTCCCTTAAAAATTTTCCAATTTTTGTCCCAATTCTTCCCATTCCCATTGAAACTTTTCAAATCCCTCTCAAAATTGTTGAAATTCTGTTGAAGCTTTTAAAATTCTCTCTAGAATTTTCAAAATCCATGTCCACATGTTTACAATTCCACGTCAAAAAATGGCTAAAATTCCAGTTGAAATTTTTTCAAAGTCCCTTAAAAATTTTCCAATTTTTGTCCCAATTCTTCCCATTCCCATTGAAACTTTTCAAATCCCTCTCAAAATTGTTGAAATTCTGTTGAAGCTTTTAAAATTCTCTAGAATTTTCAAAATCCATGTCCACATGTTTACAATTCCACGTCAAAAAATGGCTAAAATTCCAGTTGAAATTTTTTCAAAGTCCCTTAAAAATTTTCCAATTTTTGTCCCAATTCTTCCCATTCCCTTGAAACTTTTCAAATCTTTCTCAACATTGTTGAAATTCTGTTGAAGCTTTTAAAATTCTCTCTAGAATTTTCAAAATCCATGTCCACATGTTTACAATTTCACGTCAAAAAATGGCTAAAATTCCAGTTGAAATTTTTTCAAAGTCCCTTAAAAATTTTCCAATTTTTGTCCCAATTCTTCCCATTCCCTTGAAACTTTTCAAATCTTTCTCAACATTGTTGAAATTCTGTTGAAGCTTTTAAAATTCTCTCTAGAATTTTCAAAATCCATGTCCACATGTTTACAATTTCACGTCAAAAAATGGCTAAAATTCCAGTTGAAATTTTTTCAAAGTCCCTTAAAAATTTTCCAATTTTTGTCCCAATTCTTCCCATTCCCATTGAAACTTTTCAAATCCCTCTCAAAATTGTTGAAATTCTCTTGAAGCTTTTAAAATTCTCTCTAGAATTTTCAAAATCCATGTCCACATGTTTACAATTTCACGTCAAAAAATGGCTAAAATTCCAGTTGAAATTTTTTCAAAGTCCCTGAAAAATTTTCCAATTTTTGTCCCAATTCTTCCCATTCCCATTGAAACTTTTCAAATCCCTCTCAAAATTGTTGAAATTCTGTTGAAGCTTTTAAAATTCTCTCTAGAATTTTCAAAATCCATGTCCACATGTTTACAATTTCACGTCAAAAAATGGCTAAACTTCCAGTTGAAATTTTTTCAAAGTCCCTTAAAAATTTTCCAATTTTTGTCCCAATTCTTCCCATTCCCATTGAAACTTTTCAAATCCCTCTCAAAATTGTTGAAATTCTGTTGAAGCTTTTAAAATTCTCTCTAGAATTTTCAAAATCCATGTCCACATGTTTACAATTTCACGTCAAAAAATGGCTAAAATTCCAGTTGAAATTTTTTCAAAGTCCCTTAAAAATTTTCCAATTTTTGTCCCAATTCTTCCCATTCCCATTGAAACTTTTCAAATCCCTCTCAAAATTGTTGAAATTCTCTTGAAGCTTTTAAAATTCTCTCTAGAATTTTCAAAATCCATGTCCACATGTTTACAATTCCACGTCAAAAAATGGCTAAAATTCCAGTTGAAATTTTTTCAAAGTCCCTTAAAAATTTTCCAATTTTTGTCCCAACTCTTCCCATTCCCATTGAAACTTTTCAAATCCCTCTCAAAATTGTTGAAATTCTGTTGAAGCTTTTAGAATTCTCTCTAGAATTTTCAAAATCCATGTCCACATGTTTACAATTCCACGTCAAAAAATGGCTAAAATTCCAGTTGAAATTTTTTCAAAGTCCCTTAAAAATTTTCCAATAATTGTCCCAATTCTTCCCATTCCCATTGAAACTTTTCAAATCCCTCTCAGAATTGTTGAAATTCTGTTGAAGCTTTTAGAATTCTCTCTAGAATTTTCAAAATCCATGTCCACATGTTTACAATTTCACGTCAAAAAATGGCTAAAATTCCAGTTGCAATTTTTTCAAAGTCCCTTAAAAATTTTCCAATTTTTGTCCCAATTCTTCCCATTCCCATTGAAACTTTTCAAATCCCTCTCAGAATTGTTGAAATTCTCTTGAAGCTTTTAAAATTCTCTCTAGAATTTTCAAAATCCATGTCCACATGTTTACAATTCCACGTCAAAAAATGGCTAAAATACCAGTTGAAATTTTTTCAAAGTCCCTTCAAAATTTTCCAATTTTTGTCCCAATTCTTCCCATTCCCATTGAAACTTTTCAAATCCCTCTCAAAATTGTTGAAATTCTGTTGAAGCTTTTAAAATTCTCTCTAGAATTTTCAAAATCCATGTCCACATGTTTACAATTCCACGTCAAAAAATGGCTAAAATTCCAGTTGAAATTTTTTCAAAGTCCCTTAAAAATTTTCCAATTTTTGTCCCAATTCTTCCCATTCCCATTGAAACTTTTAAAATCCCTCTCAAAATTGTTGAAATTCTGTTGAAGCTTTTAAAATTCTCTAGAATTTTCAAAATCCATGTCCACATGTTTACAATTCCACGTCAAAAAATGGCTAAAATTCCAGTTGAAATTTTTTCAAAGTCCCTTAAAAATTTTCCAATTTTTGTCCCAATTCTTCCCATTCCCTTGAAACTTTTCAAATCTTTCTCAACATTGTTGAAATTCTGTTGAAGCTTTTAAAATTCTCTCTAGAATTTTCAAAATCCATGTCCACATGTTTACAATTTCACGTCAAAAAATGGCTAAAATTCCAGTTGAAATTTTTTCAAAGTCCCTTAAAAATTTTCCAATTTTTGTCCCAATTCTTCCCATTCCCTTGAAACTTTTCAAATCTTTCTCAACATTGTTGAAATTCTGTTGAAGCTTTTAAAATTCTCTCTAGAATTTTCAAAATCCATGTCCACATGTTTACAATTTCACGTCAAAAAATGGCTAAAATTCCAGTTGAAATTTTTTCAAAGTCCCTTAAAAATTTTCCAATTTTTGTCCCAATTCTTCCCATTCCCATTGAAACTTTTCAAATCCCTCTCAAAATTGTTGAAATTCTCTTGAAGCTTTTAAAATTCTCTCTAGAATTTTCAAAATCCATGTCCACATGTTTACAATTTCACGTCAAAAAATGGCTAAAATTCCAGTTGAAATTTTTTCAAAGTCCCTGAAAAATTTTCCAATTTTTGTCCCAATTCTTCCCATTCCCATTGAAACTTTTCAAATCCCTCTCAAAATTGTTGAAATTCTGTTGAAGCTTTTAAAATTCTCTCTAGAATTTTCAAAATCCATGTCCACATGTTTACAATTTCACGTCAAAAAATGGCTAAACTTCCAGTTGAAATTTTTTCAAAGTCCCTTAAAAATTTTCCAATTTTTGTCCCAATTCTTCCCATTCCCATTGAAACTTTTCAAATCCCTCTCAAAATTGTTGAAATTCTGTTGAAGCTTTTAAAATTCTCTCTAGAATTTTCAAAATCCATGTCCACATGTTTACAATTTCACGTCAAAAAATGGCTAAAATTCCAGTTGAAATTTTTTCAAAGTCCCTTAAAAATTTTCCAATTTTTGTCCCAATTCTTCCCATTCCCATTGAAACTTTTCAAATCCCTCTCAAAATTGTTGAAATTCTCTTGAAGCTTTTAAAATTCTCTCTAGAATTTTCAAAATCCATGTCCACATGTTTACAATTTCACGTAAAAATATGGCTAAAATTCCAGTTGAAATTTTTTCAAAGTCCCTTAAAAATTTTCCAATTTTTGTCCCAATTCTTCCCATTCCCATTGAAACTTTTCAAATCCCTCTCAAAATTGTTGAAATTCTCTTGAAGCTTTTAAAATTCTCTCTAGAATTTTCAAAATCCATGTCCACATGTTTACAATTCCACGTCAAAAAATGGCTAAAATTCCAGTTGAAATTTTTTCAAAGTCCCTTCAAAATTTTCCAATTTTTGTCCCAACTCTTTCCATTCCCATTGAAACTTTTCAAATCCCTCTCAGAATTGTTGAAATTCTGTTGAAGCTTTTAGAATTCTCTCTAGAATTTTCAAAATCCATGTCCACATGTTTACAATTCCACGTCAAAAAATGGCTAAAATTCCAGTTGAAATTTTTTCAAAGTCCCTTAAAAATTTTCCAATTTTTGTCCCAATTCTTCCCATTCCCATTGAAACTTTTCAAATCCCTCTCAGAATTGTTGAAATTCTGTTGAAGCTTTTAAAATTCTCTCTAGAATTTTCAAAATCCATGTCCACATGTTTACAATTTCACGTCAAAAAATGGCTAAAATTCCAGTTGAAATTTTTTCAAAGTCCCTTAAAAATTTTCCAATTTTTGTCCCAATTCTTCCCATTCCCTTGAAACTTTTCAAATCTTTCTCAACATTGTTGAAATTCTGTTGAAGCTTTTAAAATTCTCTCTAGAATTTTCAAAATCCATGTCCACATGTTTACAATTTCACGTCAAAAAATGGCTAAAATTCCAGTTGAAATTTTTTCAAAGTCCCTTAAAAATTTTCCAATTTTTGTCCCAATTCTTCCCATTCCCATTGAAACTTTTCAAATCCCTCTCAAAATTGTTGAAATTCTCTTGAAGCTTTTAAAATTCTCTCTAGAATTTTCAAAATCCATGTCCACATGTTTACAATTTCACGTCAAAAAATGGCTAAAATTCCAGTTGAAATTTTTTCAAAGTCCCTTAAAAATTTTCCAATTTTTGTCCCAATTCTTCCCATTCCCATTGAAACTTTTCAAATCCCTCTCAAAATTGTTGAAATTCTGTTGAAGCTTTTAAAATTCTCTCTAGAATTTTCAAAATCCATGTCCACATGTTTACAATTCCACGTCAAAAAATGGCTAAAATTCCAGTTGAAATTTTTTCAAAGTCCCTTAAAAATTTTCCAATTTTTGTCCCAATTCTTCCCATTCCCATTGAAACTTTTCAAATCCCTCTCAAAATTGTTGAAATTCTCTTGAAGCTTTTAAAATTCTCTCTAGAATTTTCAAAATCCATGTCCACATGTTTACAATTTCACGTCAAAAAATGGCTAAAATTCCAGTTGAAATTTTTTCAAAGTCCCTTAAAAATTTTCCAATTTTTGTCCCAATTCTTCCCATTCCCATTGAAACTTTTCAAATCCCTCTCAGAATTGTTGAAATTCTGTTGAAGCTTTTAAAATTCTCTCTAGAATTTTCAAAATCCATGTCCACATGTTTACAATTTCACGTCAAAAAATGGCTAAAATTCCAGTTGAAATTTTTTCAAAGTCCCTTAAAAATTTTCCAATTTTTGTCCCAATTCTTCCCATTCCCATTGAAACTTTTCAAATCCCTCTCAAAATTGTTGAAATTCTCTTGAAGCTTTTAGAATTCTCTCTAGAATTTTCAAAATCCATGTCCACATGTTTACAATTTCACGTCAAAAAATGGCTAAAATTCCAGTTGAAATTTTTTCAAAGTCCCTTAAAAATTTTCCAATTTTTGTCCCAATTCTTCCCATTCCCATTGAAACTTTTCAAATCCCTCTCAAAATTGTTGAAATTCTGTTGAAGCTTTTAAAATTCTCTCTAGAATTTTCAAAATCCATGTCCACATGTTTACAATTCCACGTCAAAAAATGGCTAAAATTCCAGTTGAAATTTTTTCAAAGTCCCTTAAAAATTTTCCAATTTTTGTCCCAATTCTTCCCATTCCCATTGAAACTTTTCAAATCCCTCTCAAAATTGTTGAAATTCTCTTGAAGCTTTTAAAATTCTCTCTAGAATTTTCAAAATCCATGTCTACATGTTTACAATTTCACGTCAAAAAATGGCTAAAATTCCAGTTGAAATTTTTTCAAAGTCCCTTAAAAATTTTCCAATTTTTGTCCCAATTCTTCCCATTCCCATTGAAACTTTTCAAATCCCTCTCAGAATTGTTGAAATTCTGTTGAAGCTTTTAAAATTCTCTCTAGAATTTTCAAAATCCATGTCCACATGTTTACAATTTCACGTCAAAAAATGGCTAAAATTCCAGTTGCAATTTTTTCAAAGTCCCTTAAAAATTTTCCAATTTTTGTCCCAATTCTTCCCATTCCCATTGAAACTTTTCAAATCCCTCTCAAAATTGTTGAAATTCTCTTGAAGCTTTTAGAATTCTCTCTAGAATTTTCAAAATCCATGTCCACATGTTTACAATTTCACGTCAAAAAATGGCTAAAATTCCAGTTGAAATTTTTTCAAAGTCCCTTCAAAATTTTCCAATTTTTGTCCCAATTCTTCCCATTCCCATTGAAACTTTTCAAATCCCTCTCAGAATTGTTGAAATTCTCTTGAAGCTTTTAAAATTCTCTCTAGAATTTTCAAAATCCATGTCCACATGTTTACAATTCCACGTCAAAAAATGGCTAAAATTCCAGTTGAAATTTTTTCAAAGTCCCTTCAAAATTTTCCAATTTTTGTCCCAATTCTTCCCATTCCCATTGAAACTTTTCAAATCCCTCTCAAAATTGTTGAAATTCTGTTGAAGCTTTTAAAATTCTCTCTAGAATTTTCAAAATCCATGTCCACATGTTTACAATTTCACGTCAAAAAATGGCTAAAATTCCAGTTGAAATTTTTTCAAAGTCCCTTAAAAATTTTCCAATTTTTGTCCCAATTCTTCCCATTCCCATTGAAACTTTTCAAATCCCTCTCAAAATTGTTGAAATTCTCTTGAAGCTTTTAAAATTCTCTCTAGAATTTTCAAAATCCATGTCCACATGTTTACAATTTCACGTCAAAAAATGGCTAAAATTCCAGTTGAAATTTTTTCAAAGTCCCTTAAAAATTTTCCAATTTTTGTCCCAATTCTTCCCATTCCCATTGAAACTTTTCAAATCCCTCTCAGAATTGTTGAAATTCTGTTGAAGCTTTTAAAATTCTCTCTAGAATTTTCAAAATCCATGTCCACATGTTTACAATTTCACGTCAAAAAATGGCTAAAATTCCAGTTGAAATTTTTTCAAAGTCCCTTAAAAATTTTCCAATTTTTGTCCCAATTCTTCCCATTCCCATTGAAACTTTTCAAATCCCTCTCAAAATTGTTGAAATTCTCTTGAAGCTTTTAGAATTCTCTCTAGAATTTTCAAAATCCATGTCCACATGTTTACAATTTCACGTCAAAAAATGGCTAAAATTCCAGTTGAAATTTTTTCAAAGTCCCTTAAAAATTTTCCAATTTTTGTCCCAATTCTTCCCATTCCCATTGAAACTTTTCAAATCCCTCTCAGAATTGTTGAAATTCTGTTGAAGCTTTTAAAATTCTCTCTAGAATTTTCAAAATCCATGTCCACATGTTTACAATTTCACGTCAAAAAATGGCTAAAATTCCAGTTGAAATTTTTTCAAAGTCCCTTAAAAATTTTCCAATTTTTGTCCCAATTCTTCCCATTCCCTTGAAACTTTTCAAATCTTTCTCAACATTGTTGAAATTCTGTTGAAGCTTTTAAAATTCTCTCTAGAATTTTCAAAATCCATGTCCACATGTTTACAATTTCACGTCAAAAAATGGCTAAAATTCCAGTTGAAATTTTTTCAAAGTCCCTTAAAAATTTTCCAATTTTTGTCCCAATTCTTCCCATTCCCATTGAAACTTTTCAAATCCCTCTCAAAATTGTTGAAATTCTCTTGAAGCTTTTAAAATTCTCTCTAGAATTTTCAAAATCCATGTCCACATGTTTACAATTTCACGTCAAAAAATGGCTAAATTTCCAGTTGAAATTTTTTCAAAGTCCCTTAAAAATTTTCCAATTTTTGTCCCAATTCTTCCCATTCCCATTGAAACTTTTCAAATCCCTCTCAAAATTGTTGAAATTCTGTTGAAGCTTTTAAAATTCTCTCTAGAATTTTCAAAATCCATGTCCACATGTTTACAATTCCACGTCAAAAAATGGCTAAAATTCCAGTTGAAATTTTTTCAAAGTCCCTTAAAAATTTTCCAATTTTTGTCCCAATTCTTCCCATTCCCATTGAAACTTTTCAAATCCCTCTCAAAATTGTTGAAATTCTCTTGAAGCTTTTAAAATTCTCTCTAGAATTTTCAAAATCCATGTCTACATGTTTACAATTTCACGTCAAAAAATGGCTAAAATTCCAGTTGAAATTTTTTCAAAGTCCCTTCAAAATTTTCCAATTTTTGTCCCAATTCTTCCCATTCCCATTGAAACTTTTCAAATCCCTCTCAGAATTGTTGAAATTCTCTTGAAGCTTTTAAAATTCTCTCTAGAATTTTCAAAATCCATGTCCACATGTTTACAATTTCACATCAAAAAATGGCTAAAATTCCAGTTGCAATTTTTTCAAAGTCCCTTAAAAATTTTCCAATTTTTGTCCCAATTCTTCCCATTCCCATTGAAACTTTTCAAATCCCTCTCAAAATTGTTGAAATTCTCTTGAAGCTTTTAGAATTCTCTCTAGAATTTTCAAAATCCATGTCCACATGTTTACAATTTCACGTCAAAAAATGGCTAAAATTCCAGTTGAAATTTTTTCAAAGTCACTTCAAAATTTTCCAATTTTTGTCCCAATTCTTCCCATTCCCATTGAAACTTTTCAAATCCCTCTCAAAATTGTTGAAATTCTGTTGAAGCTTTTAAAATTCTCTCTAGAATTTTCAAAATCCATGTCCACATGTTTACAATTTCACGTAAAAATATGGCTAAAATTCCAGTTGAAATTTTTTCAAAGTCCCTTAAAAATTTTCCAATTTTTGTCCCAATTCTTCCCATTCCCATTGAAACTTTTCAAATCCCTCTCAAAATTGTTGAAATTCTGTTGAAGCTTTTAAAATTCTCTCTAGAATTTTCAAAATCCATGTCCACATGTTTACAATTCCACGTCAAAAAATGGCTAAAATTCCAGTTGAAACTTTTTCAAAGTCCCTTAAAAATTTTCCAATTTTTGTCCCAACTCTTCCCATTCCCATTGAAACTTTTCAAATCCCTCTCAAAATTGTTGAAATTCTGTTGAAGCTTTTAAAATTCTCTCTAGAATTTTCAAAATCCATGTCCACATGTTTACAATTCCACGTCAAAAAATGGCTAAAATTCCAGTTGAAATTTTTTCAAAGTCCCTTAAAAATTTTCCAATTTTTGTCCCAATTCTTCCCATTCCCATTGAAACTTTTCAAATCCCTCTCAACATTGTTGAAATTCTGTTGAAGCTTTTAAAATTCTCTCTAGAATTTTCAAAATCCATGTCCACATGTTTACAATTTCACGTCAAAAAATGGCTAAAATTCCAGTTGAAATTTTTTCAAAGTCCCTGAAAAATTTTCCAATTTTTGTCCCAATTCTTCCCATTCCCATTGAAACTTTTCAAATCCCTCTCAAAATTGTTGAAATTCTGTTGAAGCTTTTAAAATTCTCTCTAGAATTTTCAAAATCCATGTCCACATGTTTACAATTCCACGTCAAAAAATGGCTAAAATTCCAGTTGAAATTTTTTCAAAGTCCCTTAAAAATTTTCCAATTTTTGTCCCAATTCTTCCCATTCCCATTGAAACTTTTCAAATCCCTCTCAAAATTGTTGAAATTCTGTTGAAGCTTTTAAAATTCTCTCTAGAATTTTCAAAATCCATGTCCACATGTTTACAATTTCACGTCAAAAAATGGCTAAAATTCCAGTTGAAATTTTTTCAAAGTCCCTTAAAAATTTTCCAATTTTTGTCCCAATTCTTCCCATTCCCATTGAAACTTTTCAAATCCCTCTCAAAATTGTTGAAATTCTGTTGAAGCTTTTAAAATTCTCTCTAGAATTTTCAAAATCCATGTCCACATGTTTACAATTTCACGTAAAAATATGGCTAAAATTCCAGTTGAAATTTTTTCAAAGTCCCTTAAAAATTTTCCAATTTTTGTCCCAATTCTTCCCATTCCCATTGAAACTTTTCAAATCCCTCTCAAAATTGTTGAAATTCTGTTGAAGCTTTTAAAATTCTCTCTAGAATTTTCAAAATCCATGTCCACATGTTTACAATTCCACGTCAAAAAATGGCTAAAATTCCAGTTGAAATTTTTTCAAAGTCCCTTAAAAATTTTCCAATTTTTGTCCCAACTCTTCCCATTCCCATTGAAACTTTTCAAATCCCTCTCAAAATTGTTGAAATTCTGTTGAAGCTTTTAGAATTCTCTCTAGAATTTTCAAAATCCATGTCCACATGTTTACAATTCCACGTCAAAAAATGGCTAAAATTCCAGTTGAAATTTTTTCAAAGTCCCTTAAAAATTTTCCAATTTTTGTCCCAATTCTTCCCATTCCCATTGAAACTTTTCAAATCCCTCTCAAAATTGTTGAAATTCTGTTGAAGCTTTTAAAATTCTCTCTAGAATTTTCAAAATCCATGTCCACATGTTTACAATTTCATGTCAAAAAATGGCTAAAATTCCAGTTGAAATTTTTTCAAAGTCCCTTAAAAATTTTCCAATTTTTGTCCCAATTCTTCCCATTCCCATTGAAACTTTTCAAATCCCTCTCAGAATTGTTGAAATTCTGTTGAAGCTTTTAAAATTCTCTCTAGAATTTTCAAAATCCATGTCCACATGTTTACAATTCCACGTCAAAAAATGGCTAAAATTCCAGTTGAAATTTTTTCAAAGTCCCTTAAAAATTTTCCAATATTTGTCCCAATTCTTCCCATTCCCATTGAAACTTTTCAAATCCCTCTCAAAATTGTTGAAATTCTCTTGAAGCTTTTAAAATTCTCTCTAGAATTTTCAAAATCCATGTCCACATGTTCACAATTCCACATCAAAAAATTGCTAAAATTCCAGTTGAAATTTTTTCAAAGTCCCTTAAAAATTTTCCAATTTTTGTCCCAATTCTTCCCATTCCCATTGAAACTTTTCAAATCCCTCTCAGAATTGTTGAAATTCTGTTGAAGCTTTTAAAATTCTCTCTAGAATTTTCAAAATCCATGTCCACATGTTTACAATTTCACGTCAAAAAATGGCTAAAATTCCAGTTGAAATTTTTTCAAAGTCCCTTCAAAATTTTCCAATTTTTGTCCCAATTCTTCCCATTCCCATTGAAACTTTTCAAATCCCTCTCAGAATTGTTGAAATTCTGTTGAAGCTTTTAGAATTCTCTCTAGAATTTTCAAAATCCATGTCCACATGTTTACAATTTCACGTCAAAAAATGGCTAAAATTCCAGTTGAAATCTTTTCAAAGTCCCTTAAAAATTTTCCAATTTTTGTCCCAATTCTTCCCATTCCCATTGAAACTTTTCAAATCCCTCTCAACATTGTTGAAATTCTGTTGAAGCTTTTAAAATTCTCTCTAGAATTTTCAAAATCCATGTCCACATGTTTACAATTTCACGTCAAAAAATGGCTAAACTTCCAGTTGAAATTTTTTCAAAGTCCCTTAAAAATTTTCCAATTTTTGTCCCAATTCTTCCCATTCCCATTGAAACTTTTCAAATCCCTCTCAAAATTGTTGAAATTCTCTTGAAGCTTTTAAAATTCTCTCTAGAATTTTCAAAATCCATGTCCACATGTTTACAATTTCACGTCAAAAAATGGCTAAAATTCCAGCTGAAATTTTTTCAAAGTCCCTTCAAAATTTTCCAATTTTTGTCCCAATTCTTCCCATTCCCATTGAAACTTTTCAAATCCCTCTCAAAATTGTTGAAATTCTGTTGAAGCTTTTAAAATTCTCTCTAGAATTTTCAAAATCCATGTCCACATGTTTACAATTTCACGTAAAAATATGGCTAAAATTCCAGTTGAAATTTTTTCAAAGTCCCTTAAAAATTTTCCAATTTTTGTCCCAATTCTTCCCATTCCCATTGAAACTTTTCAAATCCCTCTCAAAATTGTTGAAATTCTGTTGAAGCTTTTAAAATTCTCTCTAGAATTTTCAAAATCCATGTCCACATGTTTACAATTCCACGTCAAAAAATGGCTAAAATTCCAGTTGAAATTTTTTCAAAGTCCCTTAAAAATTTTCCAATTTTTGTCCCAACTCTTCCCATTCCCATTGAAACTTTTCAAATCCCTCTCAAAATTGTTGAAATTCTGTTGAAGCTTTTAGAATTCTCTCTAGAATTTTCAAAATCCATGTCCACATGTTTACAATTCCACGTCAAAAAATGGCTAAAATTCCAGTTGAAATTTTTTCAAAGTCCCTTAAAAATTTTCCAATTTTTGTCCCAATTCTTCCCATTCCCATTGAAACTTTTCAAATCCCTCTCAGAATTGTTGAAATTCTGTTGAAGCTTTTAAAATTCTCTCTAGAATTTTCAAAATCCATGTCCACATGTTTACAATTTCACGTCAAAAAATGGCTAAAATTCCAGTTGAAATTTTTTCAAAGTCCCTTAAAAATTTTCCAATTTTTGTCCCAATTCTTCCCATTCCCTTGAAACTTTTCAAATCTTTCTCAACATTGTTGAAATTCTGTTGAAGCTTTTAAAATTCTCTCTAGAATTTTCAAAATCCATGTCCACATGTTTACAATTTCACGTCAAAAAATGGCTAAAATTCCAGTTGAAATTTTTTCAAAGTCCCTTAAAAATTTTCCAATTTTTGTCCCAATTCTTCCCATTCCCATTGAAACTTTTCAAATCCCTCTCAAAATTGTTGAAATTCTGTTGAAGCTTTTAAAATTCTCTCTAGAATTTTCAAAATCCATGTCCACATGTTTACAATTCCACGTCAAAAAATGGCTAAAATTCCAGTTGAAATTTTTTCAAAGTCCCTTAAAAATTTTCCAATTTTTGTCCCAATTCTTCCCATTCCCATTGAAACTTTTCAAATCCCTCTCAAAATTGTTGAAATTCTCTTGAAGCTTTTAAAATTCTCTCTAGAATTTTCAAAATCCATGTCCACATGTTTACAATTTCACGTCAAAAAATGGCTAAAATTCCAGTTGAAATTTTTTCAAAGTCCCTTAAAAATTTTCCAATTTTTGTCCCAATTCTTCCCATTCCCATTGAAACTTTTCAAATCCCTCTCAGAATTGTTGAAATTCTGTTGAAGCTTTTAAAATTCTCTCTAGAATTTTCAAAATCCATGTCCACATGTTTACAATTTCACGTCAAAAAATGGCTAAAATTCCAGTTGCAATTTTTTCAAAGTCCCTTAAAAATTTTCCAATTTTTGTCCCAATTCTTCCCATTCCCATTGAAACTTTTCAAATCCCTCTCAAAATTGTTGAAATTCTCTTGAAGCTTTTAAAATTCTCTCTAGAATTTTCAAAATCCATGTCCACATGTTTACAATTTCACGTCAAAAAATGGCTAAAATTCCAGTTGAAATTTTTTCAAAGTCCCTTCAAAATTTTCCAATTTTTGTCCCAATTCTTCCCATTCCCATTGAAACTTTTCAAATCCCTCTCAAAATTGTTGAAATTCTGTTGAAGCTTTTAAAATTCTCTCTAGAATTTTCAAAATCCATGTCCACATGTTTACAATTTCACGTAAAAATATGGCTAAAATTCCAGTTGAAATTTTTTCAAAGTCCCTTAAAAATTTTCCAATTTTTGTCCCAATTCTTCCCATTCCCATTGAAACTTTTCAAATCCCTCTCAAAATTGTTGAAATTCTGTTGAAGCTTTTAAAATTCTCTCTAGAATTTTCAAAATCTATGTCCACATGTTTACAATTCCACGTCAAAAAATGGCTAAAATTCCAGTTGAAATTTTTTCAAAGTCCCTTAAAAATTTTCCAATTTTTGTCCCAATTCTTCCCATTCCCATTGAAACTTTTCAAATCCCTCTCAAAATTGTTGAAATTCTGTTGAAGCTTTTAGAATTCTCTCTAGAATTTTCAAAATCCATGTCCACATGTTTACAATTCCACGTCAAAAAATGGCTAAAATTCCAGTTGAAATTTTTTCAAAGTCCCTTAAAAATTTTCCAATTTTTGTCCCAATTCTTCCCATTCCCATTGAAACTTTTCAAATCCCTCTCAAAATTGTTGAAATTCTCTTGAAGCTTTTAAAATTCTCTCTAGAATTTTCAAAATCCATGTCCACATGTTTACAATTTCATGTCAAAAAATGGCTAAAATTCCAGTTGAAATTTTTTCAAAGTCCCTTAAAAATTTTCCAGTTTTTGTCCCAATTCTTCCCATTCCCATTGAAACTTTTCAAATCCCTCTCAAAATTGTTGAAATTCTGTTGAAGCTTTTAAAATTCTCTCTAGAATTTTCAAAATCCATGTCCACATGTTTACAATTTCACGTAAAAATATGGCTAAAATTCCAGTTGAAATTTTTTCAAAGTCCCTTAAAAATTTTCCAATTTTTGTCCCAATTCTTCCCATTCCCATTGAAACTTTTCAAATCCCTCTCAAAATTGTTGAAATTCTGTTGAAGCTTTTAAAATTCTCTCTAGAATTTTCAAAATCCATGTCCACATGTTTACAATTCCACGTCAAAAAATGGCTAAAATTCCAGTTGAAATTTTTTCAAAGTCCCTTAAAAATTTTCCAATTTTTGTCCCAACTCTTCCCATTCCCATTGAAACTTTTCAAATCCCTCTCAAAATTGTTGAAATTCTGTTGAAGCTTTTAGAATTCTCTCTAGAATTTTCAAAATCCATGTCCACATGTTTACAATTCCACGTCAAAAAATGGCTAAAATTCCAGTTGAAATTTTTTCAAAGTCCCTGAAAAATTTTCCAATTTTTGTCCCAATTCTTCCCATTCCCATTGAAACTTTTCAAATCCCTCTCAAAATTGTTGAAATTCTGTTGAAGCTTTTAAAATTCTCTCTAGAATTTTCAAAATCCATGTCCACATGTTTACAATTTCATGTCAAAAAATGGCTAAAATTCCAGTTGAAATTTTTTCAAAGTCCCTTAAAAATTTTCCAATTTTTGTCCCAATTCTTCCCATTCCCATTGAAACTTTTCAAATCCCTCTCAGAATTGTTGAAATTCTGTTGAAGCTTTTAAAATTCTCTCTAGAATTTTCAAAATCCATGTCCACATGTTTACAATTCCACGTCAAAAAATGGCTAAAATTCCAGTTGAAATTTTTTCAAAGTCCCTTAAAAATTTTCCAATTTTTGTCCCAATTCTTCCCATTCCCATTGAAACTTTTAAAATCCCTCTCAAAATTGTTGAAATTCTGTTGAAGCTTTTAAAATTCTCTCTAGAATTTTCAAAATCCATGTCCACATGTTCACAATTCCACATCAAAAAATTGCTAAAATTCCAGTTGAAATTTTTTCAAAGTCCCTTAAAAATTTTCCAATTTTTGTCCCAATTCTTCCCATTCCCATTGAAACTTTTCAAATCCCTCTCAGAATTGTTGAAATTCTGTTGAAGCTTTTAAAATTCTCTCTAGAATTTTCAAAATCCATGTCCACATGTTTACAATTTCACGTCAAAAAATGGCTAAAATTCCAGTTGAAATTTTTTCAAAGTCCCTTCAAAATTTTCCAATTTTTGTCCCAATTCTTCCCATTCCCATTGAAACTTTTCAAATCCCTCTCAGAATTGTTGAAATTCTGTTGAAGCTTTTAGAATTCTCTCTAGAATTTTCAAAATCCATGTCCACAAGTTTACAATTTCACGTCAAAAAATGGCTAAAATTCCAGTTGAAATTTTTTCAAAGTCCCTTCAAAATTTTCCAATTTTTGTCCCAATTCTTCCCATTCCCATTGAAACTTTTCAAATCCCTCTCAAAATTGTTGAAATTCTGTTGAAGCTTTTAAAATTCTCTCTAGAATTTTCAAAATCCATGTCCACATGTTTACAATTTCACATAAAAAAATGGCTAAAATTCCAGTTGAAATTTTTTCAAAGTCCCTTAAAAATTTTCCAATTTTTGTCCCAATTCTTCCCATTCCCATTGAAACTTTTCAAATCCCTCTCAAAATTGTTGAAATTCTGTTGAAGCTTTTAAAATTCTCTCTAGAATTTTCAAAATCCATGTCCACATGTTTACAATTTCACATAAAAAAATGGCTAAAATTCCAGTTGAAATTTTTTCAAAGTCCCTTAAAAATTTTCCAATTTTTGTCCCAATTCTTCCCATTCCCATTGAAACTTTTCAATTCCCTCTCAAAATTGTTGAAATTCTCTTGAAGCTTTTAGAATTCTCTCTAGAATTTTCAAAATCCATGTCCACATGTTTACAATTTCACGTCAAATAATGGCTAAAATTCCAGTTGAAATTTTTTCAAAGTCCCTTAAAAATTTTCCAATTTTTGTCCCAATTCTTCCCATTCCCATTGAAACTTTTCAAATCCCTCTCAACATTGTTGAAATTCTCTTGAAGCTTTTAAAATTCTCTCTAGAATTTTCAAAATCCATGTCCACATGTTTACAATTCCACGTCAAAAAATGGCTAAAATTCCAGTTGAAATTTTTTCAAAGTCCCTTAAAAATTTTCCAATTTTTGTCCCAATTCTTCCCATTCCCATTGAAACTTTTCAAATCCCTCTCAACATTGTTGAAATTCTGTTGAAGCTTTTAGAATTCTCTCTAGAATTTTCAAAATCCATGTCCACATGTTTACAATTTCACGTCAAAAAATGGCTAAAATTCCAGTTGAAATTTTTTCAAAGTCCCTTAAATATTTTCCAATTTTTGTCCCAATTCTTCCCATTCCCATTGAAACTTTTCAAATCCCTCTCAGAATTGTTGAAATTCTGTTGAAGCTTTTAGAATTCTCTCTAGAATTTTCAAAATCCATGTCCACATGTTTACAATTTCACGTCAAAAAATGGCTAAAATTCCAGTTGAAATTTTTTCAAAGTCCCTTAAAAATTTTCCAATTTTTGTCCCAATTCTTCCCATTCCCATTGAAACTTTTCAAATCCCTCTCAACATTGTTGAAATTCTCTTGAAGCTTTTAAAATTCTCTCTAGAATTTTCAAAATCCATGTCCACATGTTTACAATTTCACGTCAAAAAATTGCTAAAATTCCAGTTGAAACTTTTTCAAAGTCCCTAAAAAATTTTCCAATTTTTGTCCCAATTCTTCCCATTCCCATTGAAACTTTTCAAATCCCTCTCAAAATTGTTGAAATACTGTTGAAGCTTTTAAAATTCTCTCTAGAATTTTCAAAATCCATGTCCACATGTTTACAATTTCACATAAAAAAATGGCTAAAATTCCAGTTGAAATTTTTTCAAAGTCCCTTCAAAATTTTCCAATTTTTGTCCCAATTCTTCCCATTCCCATTGAAACTTTTCAAATCCCTCTCAGAATTGTTGAAATTCTGTTGAAGCTTTTAAAATTCTCTCTAGAATTTTCAAAATCCATGTCCACATGTTTACAATTTCACGTCAAAAAATGGCTAAAATTCCAGTTGAAATTTTTTCAAAGTCCCTTAAAAATTTTCCAATTTTTGTCCCAATTCTTCCCATTCCCATTGAAACTTTTCAAATCCCTCTCAACATTGTTGAAATTCTGTTGAAGCTTTTAAAATTCTCTCTAGAATTTTCAAAATCCATGTCCACATGTTTACAATTTCACGTCAAAAAATGGCTAAAATTCCAGTTGAAATTTTTTCAAAGTCCCTTAAAAATTTTCCAATTTTTGTCCCAATTCTTCCCATTCCCATTGAAACTTTTCAAATCCCTCTCAACATTGTTGAAATTCTGTTGAAGCTTTTAAAATTCTCTCTAGAATTTTCAAAATCCATGTCCACATGTTTACAATTTCACGTCAAAAAATGGCTAAAATTCCAGTTGAAATTTTTTTAAAGTCCCTTAAAATTTTTCCAATTTTTGTCCCAATTCTTCCCATTCCCATTGAAACTTTTCAAATCCCTCTCAACATTGTTGAAATTCTGTTGAAGCTTTTAAAATTCTCTCTAGAATTTTCAAAATCCATGTCCACATGTTTACAATTTCACGTCAAAAAATGGCTAAAATTCCAGTTGAAATTTTTTCAAAGTCCCTTAAAAATTTTCCAATTTTTGTCCCAATTCTTCCCATTCCCATTGAAACTTTTCAAATCCCTCTCAACATTGTTGAAATTCTGTTGAAGCTTTTAGAATTCTCTCTAGAATTTTCAAAATCCATGTCCACATGTTTACAATTTCACATAAAAAAATGGCTAAAATTCCAGTTGAAATTTTTTCAAAGTCCCTTAAAAATTTTCCAATTTTTGTCCCAATTCTTCCCATTCCCATTGAAACTTTTCAAATCCCTCTCAAAATTGTTGAAATTCTGTTGAAGCTTTTAAAATTCTCTCTAGAATTTTCAAAATCCATGTCCACATGTTTACAATTTCACATAAAAAAATGGCTAAAATTCCAGTTGAAATTTTTTCAAAGTCACTTCAAAATTTTCCAATTTTTGTCCCAATTCTTCCCATTCCCATTGAAACTTTTCAAATCCCTCTCAGAATTGTTGAAATTCTGTTGAAGCTTTTAGAATTCTCTCTAGAATTTTCAAAATCCATGTCCACATGTTTACAATTTCACGTCAAAAAATGGCTAAACTTCCAGTTGAAGTTTTTTCAAAGTCCCTTAAAAATTTTCCAATTTTTGTCCCAATTCTTCCCATTCCCATTGAAACTTTTCAAATCCCTCTCAACATTGTTGAAATTCTGTTGAAGCTTTTAGAATTCTCTCTAGAATTTTCAAAATCCATGTCCACATGTTTACAATTTCACGTCAAAAAATGGCTAAAATTCCAGTTGAAATTTTTTCAAAGTCCCTTAAAAATTTTCCAATTTTTGTCCCAATTCTTCCCATTCCCATTGAAACTTTTCAAATCCCTCTCAAAATTGTTGAAATTCTCTTGAAGCTTTTAAAATTCTCTCTAGAATTTTCAAAATCCATGTCCACATGTTCACAATTCCACATCAAAAAATTGCTAAAATTCCAGTTGAAATTTTTTCAAAGTCCCTTAAAAATTTTCCAATTTTTGTCCCAATTCTTCCCATTCCCATTGAAACTTTTCAAATCCCTCTCAGAATTGTTGAAATTCTGTTGAAGCTTTTAAAATTCTCTCTAGAATTTTCAAAATCCATGTCCACATGTTTACAATTTCACGTCAAAAAATGGCTAAAATTCCAGTTGAAATTTTTTCAAAGTCCCTTCAAAATTTTCCAATTTTTGTCCCAATTCTTCCCATTCCCATTGAAACTTTTCAAATCCCTCTCAGAATTGTTGAAATTCTGTTGAAGCTTTTAGAATTCTCTCTAGAATTTTCAAAATCCATGTCCACATGTTTACAATTTCACGTCAAAAAATGGCTAAAATTCCAGTTGAAATCTTTTCAAAGTCCCTTAAAAATTTTCCAATTTTTGTCCCAATTCTTCCCATTCCCATTGAAACTTTTCAAATCCCTCTCAACATTGTTGAAATTCTGTTGAAGCTTTTAAAATTCTCTCTAGAATTTTCAAAATCCATGTCCACATGTTTACAATTTCACGTCAAAAAATGGCTAAAATTCCAGTTGAAATTTTTTCAAAGTCCCTTAAAAATTTTCCAATTTTTGTCCCAATTCTTCCCATTCCCATTGAAACTTTTCAAATCCCTCTCAGAATTGTTGAAATTCTGTTGAAGCTTTTAAAATTCTCTCTAGAATTTTCAAAATCCATGTCCACATGTTTACAATTTCACGTCAAAAAATGGCTAAAATTCCAGTTGAAATTTTTTCAAAGTCCCTTAAAAATTTTCCAATTTTTGTCCCAATTCTTCCCATTCCCATTGAAACTTTTCAAATCCCTCTCAAAATTGTTGAAATTCTGTTGAAGCTTTTAAAATTCTCTCTAGAATTTTCAAAATCCATGTCCACATGTTTACAATTTCACATAAAAAAATGGCTAAAATTCCAGTTGAAATTTTTTCAAAGTCCCTTAAAAATTTTCCAATTTTTGTCCCAATTCTTCCCATTCCCATTGAAACTTTTCAATTCCCTCTCAAAATTGTTGAAATTCTCTTGAAGCTTTTAGAATTCTCTCTAGAATTTTCAAAATCCATGTCCACATGTTTACAATTTCACGTCAAATAATGGCTAAAATTCCAGTTGAAATTTTTTCAAAGTCCCTTAAAAATTTTCCAATTTTTGTCCCAATTCTTCCCATTCCCATTGAAACTTTTCAAATCCCTCTCAACATTGTTGAAATTCTCTTGAAGCTTTTAAAATTCTCTCTAGAATTTTCAAAATCCATGTCCACATGTTTACAATTCCACGTCAAAAAATGGCTAAAATTCCAGTTGAAATTTTTTCAAAGTCCCTTAAAAATTTTCCAATTTTTGTCCCAATTCTTCCCATTCCCATTGAAACTTTTCAAATCCCTCTCAACATTGTTGAAATTCTGTTGAAGCTTTTAAAATTCTCTCTAGAATTTTCAAAATCCATGTCCACATGTTTACAATTTCACGTCAAAAAATGGCTAAAATTCCAGTTGAAATTTTTTCAAAGTCCCTTAAAAATTTTCCAATTTTTGTCCCAATTCTTCCCATTCCCATTGAAACTTTTCAAATCCCTCTCAACATTGTTGAAATTCTGTTGAAGCTTTTAGAATTCTCTCTAGAATTTTCAAAATCCATGTCCACATGTTTACAATTTCACGTCAAAAAATGGCTAAAATTCCAGTTGAAATTTTTTCAAAGTCCCTTAAATATTTTCCAATTTTTGTCCCAATTCTTCCCATTCCCATTGAAACTTTTCAAATCCCTCTCAGAATTGTTGAAATTCTGTTGAAGCTTTTAGAATTCTCTCTAGAATTTTCAAAATCCATGTCCACATGTTTACAATTTCACGTCAAAAAATGGCTAAAATTCCAGTTGAAATTTTTTCAAAGTCCCTTAAAAATTTTCCAATTTTTGTCCCAATTCTTCCCATTCCCATTGAAACTTTTCAAATCCCTCTCAACATTGTTGAAATTCTCTTGAAGCTTTTAAAATTCTCTCTAGAATTTTCAAAATCCATGTCCACATGTTTACAATTTCACGTCAAAAAATGGCTAAAATTCCAGTTGAAACTTTTTCAAAGTCCCTAAAAAATTTTCCAATTTTTGTCCCAATTCTTCCCATTCCCATTGAAACTTTTCAAATCCCTCTCAAAATTGTTGAAATACTGTTGAAGCTTTTAAAATTCTCTCTAGAATTTTCAAAATCCATGTCCACATGTTTACAATTTCACATAAAAAAATGGCTAAAATTCCAGTTGAAATTTTTTCAAAGTCCCTTCAAAATTTTCCAATTTTTGTCCCAATTCTTCCCATTCCCATTGAAACTTTTCAAATCCCTCTCAGAATTGTTGAAATTCTGTTGAAGCTTTTAAAATTCTCTCTAGAATTTTCAAAATCCATGTCCACATGTTTACAATTTCACGTCAAAAAATGGCTAAAATTCCAGTTGAAATTTTTTCAAAGTCCCTTAAAAATTTTCCAATTTTTGTCCCAATTCTTCCCATTCCCATTGAAACTTTTCAAATCCCTCTCAACATTGTTGAAATTCTGTTGAAGCTTTTAAAATTCTCTCTAGAATTTTCAAAATCCATGTCCACATGTTTACAATTTCACGTCAAAAAATGGCTAAAATTCCAGTTGAAATTTTTTCAAAGTCCCTTAAAAATTTTCCAATTTTTGTCCCAATTCTTCCCATTCCCATTGAAACTTTTCAAATCCCTCTCAACATTGTTGAAATTCTCTTGAAGCTTTTAAAATTCTCTCTAGAATTTTCAAAATCCATGTCCACATGTTTACAATTTCACGTCAAAAAATGGCTAAAATTCCAGTTGAAATTTTTTCAAAGTCCCTTAAAAATTTTCCAATTTTTGTCCCAATTCTTCCCATTCCCATTGAAACTTTTCAAATCCCTCTCAACATTGTTGAAATTCTGTTGAAGCTTTTAAAATTCTCTCTAGAATTTTCAAAATCCATGTCCACATGTTTACAATTTCACGTCAAAAAATGGCTAAAATTCCAGTTGAAATTTTTTCAAAGTCCCTTAAAAATTTTCCAATTTTTGTCCCAATTCTTCCCATTCCCATTGAAACTTTTCAAATCCCTCTCAGAATTGTTGAAATTCTGTTGAAGCTTTTAAAATTCTCTCTAGAATTTTCAAAATCCATGTCCACATGTTTACAATTTCACATAAAAAAATGGCTAAAATTCCAGTTGAAATTTTTTCAAAGTCCCTTCAAAATTTTCCAATTTTTGTCCCAATTCTTCCCATTCCCATTGAAACTTTTCAAATCCCTCTCAAAATTGTTGAAATTCTGTTGAAGCTTTTAAAATTCTCTCTAGAATTTTCAAAATCCATGTCCACATGTTTACAATTTCACGTAAAAAAATGGCTAAAATTCCAGTTGAAATTTTTTCAAAGTCCCTTAAAAATTTTCCAATTTTTGTCCCAATTCTTCCCATTCCCATTGAAACTTTTCAAATCCCTCTCAAAATTGTTGAAATTCTGTTGAAGCTTTTAGAATTCTCTCTAGAATTTTCAAAATCCATGTCCACATGTTTACAATTTCACGTCAAAAAATGGCTAAACTTCCAGTTGAAGTTTTTTCAAAGTCCCTTAAAAATTTTCCAATTTTTGTCCCAATTCTTCCCATTCCCATTGAAACTTTTCAAATCCCTCTCAACATTGTTGAAATTCTGTTGAAGCTTTTAGAATTCTCTCTAGAATTTTCAAAATCCATGTCCACATGTTTACAATTTCACGTCAAAAAATGGCTAAAATTCCAGTTGAAATTTTTTCAAAGTCCCTTAAAAATTTTCCAATTTTTGTCCCAATTCTTCCCATTCCCATTGAAACTTTTCAAATCCCTCTCAACATTGTTGAAATTCTCTTGAAGCTTTTAAAATTCTCTCTAGAATTTTCAAAATCCATGTCCACATGTTTACAATTTCACGTCAAAAAATGGCTAAAATTCCAGTTGAAATTTTTTCAAAGTCCCTTAAAAATTTTCCAATTTTTGTCCCAATCTTCCTATTCCCATTGAAACTTTTCAAATCCCTCTCAACATTGTTGAAATTCTGTTGAAGCTTTTAAAATTCTCTCTAGAATTTTCAAAATCCATGTCCACATGTTTACAATTTCACATAAAAAAATGGCTAAAATTCCAGTTGAAATTTTTTCAAAGTCCCTTCAAAATTTTCCAATTTTTGTCCCAATTCTTCCCATTCCCATTGAAACTTTTCAAATCCCTCTCAAAATTGTTGAAATTCTGTTGAAGCTTTTACAATTCTCTCTAGAATTTTCAAAATCCATGTCCACATATTTACAATTTCACGTCAAAAAATGGCTAAAATTCCAGTTGAAATTTTTTCAAAGTCCCTTAAAAATTTTCCAATTTTTGTCCCAATTCTTCCCATTCCCATTGAAACTTTTCAAATCCCTCTCAACATTGTTGAAATTCTGTTGAAGCTTTTAGAATTCTCTCTAGAATTTTCAAAATCCATGTCCACATGTTTACAATTTCACGTCAAAAAATGGCTAAAATTCCAGTTGAAATTTTTTCAAAGTCCCTTAAATATTTTCCAATTTTTGTCCCAATTCTTCCCATTCCCATTGAAACTTTTCAAATCCCTCTCAAAATTGTTGAAATTCTGTTGAAGCTTTTAAAATTCTCTCTAGAATTTTCAAAATCCATGTCCACATGTTTACAATTTCACGTCAAAAAATGGCTAAAATTCCAGTTGAAATTTTTTCAAAGTCCCTTAAAAATTTTCCAATTTTTGTCCCAATTCTTCCCATTCCCATTGAAACTTTTCAAATCCCTCTCAACATTGTTGAAATTCTGTTGAAGCTTTTAAAATTCTCTCTAGAATTTTCAAAATCCATGTCCACATGTTTACAATTTCACGTCAAAAAATGGCTAAAATTCCAGTTGAAATTTTTTCAAAGTCCCTTCAAAATTTTCCAATTTTTGTCCCAATTCTTCCCATTCCCATTGAAACTTTTCAAATCCCTCTCAGAATTGTTGAAATTCTGTTGAAGCTTTTAAAATTCTCTCTAGAATTTTCAAAATCCATGTCCACATGTTTACAATTTCACATAAAAAAATGGCTAAAATTCCAGTTGAAATTTTTTCAAAGTCCCTTAAAAATTTTCCAATTTTTGTCCCAATTCTTCCCATTCCCATTGAAACTTTTCAAATCCCTCTCAAAATTGTTGAAATTCTGTTGAAGCTTTTAGAATTCTCTCTAGAATTTTCAAAATCCATGTCCACATGTTTACAATTTCACGTCAAAAAATGGCTAAACTTCCAGTTGAAGTTTTTTCAAAGTCCCTTAAAAATTTTCCAATTTTTGTCCCAATTCTTCCCATTCCCATTGAAACTTTTCAAATCCCTCTCAACATTGTTGAAATTCTGTTGAAGCTTTTAGAATTCTCTCTAGAATTTTCAAAATCCATGTCCACATGTTTACAATTTCACGTCAAAAAATGGCTAAAATTCCAGTTGAAATTTTTTCAAAGTCCCTTAAAAATTTTCCAATTTTTGTCCCAATTCTTCCCATTCCCATTGAAACTTTTCAAATCCCTCTCAACATTGTTGAAATTCTCTTGAAGCTTTTAAAATTCTCTCTAGAATTTTCAAAATCCATGTCCACATGTTTACAATTTCACGTCAAAAAATGGCTAAAATTCCAGTTGAAATTTTTTCAAAGTCCCTTCAAAATTTTCCAATTTTTGTCCCAATCTTCCTATTCCCATTGAAACTTTTCAAATCCCTCTCAACATTGTTGAAATTCTGTTGAAGCTTTTAAAATTCTCTCTAGAATTTTCAAAATCCATGTCCACATGTTTACAATTTCACATAAAAAAATGGCTAAAATTCCAGTTGAAATTTTTTCAAAGTCCCTTCAAAATTTTCCAATTTTTGTCCCAATTCTTCCCATTCCCATTGAAACTTTTCAAATCCCTCTCAAAATTGTTGAAATTCTGTTGAAGCTTTTACAATTCTCTCTAGAATTTTCAAAATCCATGTCCACATGTTTACAATTTCACGTCAAAAAATGGCTAAAATTCCAGTTGAAATTTTTTCAAAGTCCCTTAAAAATTTTCCAATTTTTGTCCCAATTCTTCCCATTCCCATTGAAACTTTTCAAATCCCTCTCAACATTGTTGAAATTCTGTTGAAGCTTTTAGAATTCTCTCTAGAATTTTCAAAATCCATGTCCACATGTTTACAATTTCACGTCAAAAAATGGCTAAAATTCCAGTTGAAATTTTTTCAAAGTCCCTTAAATATTTTCCAATTTTTGTCCCAATTCTTCCCATTCCCATTGAAACTTTTCAAATCCCTCTCAAAATTGTTGAAATTCTGTTGAAGCTTTTAAAATTCTCTCTAGAATTTTCAAAATCCATGTCCACATGTTTACAATTTCACGTCAAAAAATGGCTAAAATTCCAGTTGAAATTTTTTCAAAGTCCCTTAAAAATTTTCCAATTTTTGTCCCAATTCTTCCCATTCCCATTGAAACTTTTCAAATCCCTCTCAACATTGTTGAAATTCTGTTGAAGCTTTTAAAATTCTCTCTAGAATTTTCAAAATCCATGTCCACATGTTTACAATTTCACGTCAAAAAATGGCTAAAATTCCAGTTGAAATTTTTTCAAAGTCCCTTCAAAATTTTCCAATTTTTGTCCCAATTCTTCCCATTCCCATTGAAACTTTTCAAATCCCTCTCAAAATTGTTGAAATTCTGTTGAAGCTTTTAAAATTCTCTCTAGAATTTTCAAAATCCATGTCCACATGTTTACAATTTCACATAAAAAAATGGCTAAAATTCCAGTTGAAATTTTTTCAAAGTCCCTTAAAAATTTTCCAATTTTTGTCCCAATTCTTCCCATTCCCATTGAAACTTTTCAAATCCCTCTCAAAATTGTTGAAATTCTGTTGAAGCTTTTAAAATTCTCTCTAGAATTTTCAAAATCCATGTCCACATGTTTACAATTTCACATAAAAAAATGGCTAAAATTCCAGTTGAAATTTTTTCAAAGTCCCTTAAAAATTTTCCAATTTTTGTCCCAATTCTTCCCATTCCCATTGAAACTTTTCAAATCCCTCTCAAAATTGTTGAAATTCTGTTGAAGCTTTTAGAATTCTCTCTAGAATTTTCAAAATCCATGTCCACATGTTTACAATTTCACGTCAAAAAATGGCTAAACTTCCAGTTGAAGTTTTTTCAAAGTCCCTTAAAAATTTTCCAATTTTTGTCCCAATTCTTCCCATTCCCATTGAAACTTTTCAAATCCCTCTCAACATTGTTGAAATTCTGTTGAAGCTTTTAGAATTCTCTCTAGAATTTTCAAAATCCATGTCCACATGTTTACAATTCCACGTCAAAAAATGGCTAAAATTCCAGTTGAAATTTTTTCAAAGTCCCTTAAAAATTTTCCAATTTTTGTCCCAATTCTTCCCATTCCCATTGAAACTTTTCAAATCCCTCTCAACATTGTTGAAATTCTCTTGAAGCTTTTAAAATTCTCTCTAGAATTTTCAAAATCCATGTCCACATGTTTACAATTTCACGTCAAAAAATGGCTAAAATTCCAGTTGAAATTTTTTCAAAGTCCCTTAAAAATTTTCCAATTTTTGTCCCAATCTTCCCATTCCCATTGAAACTTTTCAAATCCCTCTCAACATTGTTGAAATTCTGTTGAAGCTTTTAAAATTCTCTCTAGAATTTTCAAAATCCATGTCCACATGTTTACAATTTCACATAAAAAAATGGCTAAAATTCCAGTTGAAATTTTTTCAAAGTCCCTTCAAAATTTTCCAATTTTTGTCCCAATTCTTCCCATTCCCATTGAAACTTTTCAAATCCCTCTCAAAATTGTTGAAATTCTGTTGAAGCTTTTAGAATTCTCTCTAGAATTTTCAAAATCCATGTCCACATGTTTACAATTTCACGTCAAAAAATGGTTAAAATTCCAGTTGAAATTTTTTCAAAGTCCCTTAAAAATTTTCCAATTTTTGTCCCAATTCTTCCCATTCCCATTGAAACTTTTCAAATCCCTCTCAGAATTGTTGAAATTCTGTTGAAGCTTTTAGAATTCTCTCTAGAATTTTCAAAATCCATGTCCACATGTTTACAATTTCACGTCAAAAAATGGCTAAAATTCCAGTTGAAATTTTTTCAAAGTCCCTTAAATATTTTCCAATTTTTGTCCCAATTCTTCCCATTCCCATTGAAACTTTTCAAATCCCTCTCAACATTGTTGAAATTCTGTTGAAGCTTTTAGAATTCTCTCTAGAATTTTCAAAATCCATGTCCACATGTTTACAATTTCACGTCAAAAAATGGCTAAAATTCCAGTTGAAATTTTTTCAAAGTCCCTTAAAAATTTTCCAATTTTTGTCCCAATTCTTCCCATTCCCATTGAAACTTTTCAAATCCCTCTCAACATTGTTGAAATTCTCTTGAAGCTTTTAAAATTCTCTCTAGAATTTTCAAAATCCATGTCCACATGTTTACAATTTCACGTCAAAAAATGGCTAAAATCCAGTTGAAATTTTTTCAAAGTCCCTTAAAAATTTTCCAATTTTTGTCCCAATTCTTCCCATTCCCATTGAAACTTTTCAAATCCCTCTCAGAATTGTTGAAATTCTGTTGAAGCTTTTAAAATTCTCTCTAGAATTTTCAAATCCATGTCCACATGTTTACAATTTCACGTCAAAAAATTGCTAAAATTCCAGTTGAAACTTTTTCAAAGTCCCTTAAAAATTTTCCAATTTTTGTCCCAATTCTTCCCATTCCCATTGAAACTTTTCAAATCCCTCTCAGAATTGTTGAAATTCTGTTGAAGCTTTTACAATTCTCTCTAGAATTTTCAAAATCCATGTCCACATGTTTACAATTTCACGTCAAAAAATGGCTAAAATTCCAGTTGAAATTTTTTCAAAGTCCCTTAAAAATTTTCCAATTTTTGTCCCAATTCTTCCCATTCCCATTGAAACTTTTCAAATCCCTCTCAAAATTGTTGAAATTCTGTTGAAGCTTTTACAATTCTCTCTAGAATTTTCAAAATCCATGTCCACATGTTTACAATTTCACGTCAAAAAATGGCTAAAATTCCAGTTGAAATTTTTTCAAAGTCCCTTAAAAATTTTCCAATTTTTGTCCCAATTCTTCCCATTCCCATTGAAACTTTTCAAATCCCTCTCAGAATTGTTGAAATTCTGTTGAAGCTTTTAGAATTCTCTCTAGAATTTTCAAAATCCATGTCCACATGTTTACAATTTCACGTAAAAAAATGGCTAAAATTCCAGTTGAAATTTTTTCAAAGTCCCTTAAAAATTTTCCAATTTTTGTCCCAATTCTTCCCATTCCCATTGAAACTTTTCAAATCCCTCTCAACATTGTTGAAATTCTGTTGAAGCTTTTAGAATTCTCTCTAGAATTTTCAAAATCCATGTCCACATGTTTACAATTTCACGTCAAAAAATGGCTAAAATTCCAGTTGAAACTTTTTCAAAGTCCCTTCAAAATTTTCCAATTTTTGTCCCAATTCTTCCCATTCCCATTGAAACTTTTCAAATCCCTCTCAGAATTGTTGAAATTCTGTTGAAGCTTTTAAAATTCTCTCTAGAATTTTCAAAATCCATGTCCACATGTTTACAATTTCACGTCAAAAAATGGCTAAAATTCCAGTTGAAATTTTTTCAAAGTCCCTTAAAAATTTTCCAATTTTTGTCCCAATTCTTCCCATTCCCATTGAAACTTTTCAAATCCCTCTCAACATTGTTGAAATTCTGTTGAAGCTTTTAGAATTCTCTCTAGAATTTTCAAAATCCATGTCCACATGTTTACAATTTCACGTCAAAAAATGGCTAAAATTCCAGTTGAAATTTTTTCAAAGTCCCTTAAAAATTTTCCAATTTTTGTCCCAATTCTTCCCATTCCCATTGAAACTTTTCAAATCCCTCTCAACATTGTTGAAATTCTGTTGAAGCTTTTAGAATTCTCTCTAGAATTTTCAAAATCCATGTCCACATGTTTACAATTTCACGTCAAAAAATGGCTAAAATTCCAGTTGAAATTTTTTCAAAGTCCCTTAAAAATTTTCCAATTTTTGTCCCAATTCTTCCCATTCCCATTGAAACTTTTCAAATCCCTCTCAGAATTGTTGAAATTCTGTTGAAGCTTTTAAAATTCTCTCTAGAATTTTCAAAATCCATGTCCACATGTTTACAATTTCACATAAAAAAATGGCTAAAATTCCAGTTGAAATTTTTTCAAAGTCCCTTAAAAATTTTCCAATTTTTGTCCCAATTCTTCCCATTCCCATTGAAACTTTTCAAATCCCTCTCAAAATTGTTGAAATTCTGTTGAAGCTTTTAAAATTCTCTCTAGAATTTTCAAAATCCATGTCCACATGTTTACAATTTCACGTAAAAAAATGGCTAAAATTCCAGTTGAAATTTTTTCAAAGTCCCTTAAAAATTTTCCAATTTTTGTCCCAATTCTTCCCATTCCCATTGAAACTTTTCAAATCCCTCTCAAAATTGTTGAAATTCTGTTGAAGCTTTTAGAATTCTCTCTAGAATTTTCAAAATCCATGTCCACATGTTTACAATTTCACGTCAAAAAATGGCTAAACTTCCAGTTGAAATTTTTTCAAAGTCCCTTAAAAATTTTCCAATTTTTGTCCCAATTCTTCCCATTCCCATTGAAACTTTTCAAATCCCTCTCAACATTGTTGAAATTCTGTTGAAGCTTTTAGAATTCTCTCTAGAATTTTCAAAATCCATGTCCACATGTTTACAATTTCACGTCAAAAAATGGCTAAAATTCCAGTTGAAATTTTTTCAAAGTCCCTTCAAAATTTTCCAATTTTTGTCCCAATTCTTCCCATTCCCATTGAAACTTTTCAAATCCCTCTCAGAATTGTTGAAATTCTGTTGAAGCTTTTAAAATTCTCTCTAGAATTTTCAAAATCCATGTCCACATGTTTACAATTTCACGTCAAAAAATGGCTAAAATTCCAGTTGAAATTTTTTCAAAGTCCCTTAAAAATTTTCCAATTTTTGTCCCAATTCTTCCTATTCCCATTGAAACTTTTCAAATCCCTCTCAACATTGTTGAAATTCTGTTGAAGCTTTTAAAATTCTCTCTAGAATTTTCAAAATCCATGTCCACATGTTTACAATTTCACATAAAAAAATGGCTAAAATTCCAGTTGAAATTTTTTCAAAGTCCCTTAAAAATTTTCCAATTTTTGTCCCAATTCTTCCCATTCCCATTGAAACTTTTCAAATCCCTCTCAAAATTGTTGAAATTCTGTTGAAGCTTTTAGAATTCTCTCTAGAATTTTCAAAATCCATGTCCACATGTTTACAATTTCACGTCAAAAAATGGCTAAAATTCCAGTTGAAATTTTTTCAAAGTCCCTTCAAAATTTTCCAATTTTTGTCCCAATTCTTCCCATTCCCATTGAAACTTTTCAAATCCCTCTCAACATTGTTGAAATTCTGTTGAAGCTTTTAGAATTCTCCCTAGAATTTTCAAAATCCATGTCCACATGTTTACAATTTCACGTCAAAAAATGGCT
>NW_028116301.1:0-42429 GCF_964273445.1 Streptopelia decaocto
GAGGGATTTGAAAAGTTTCAATGGGAATGGGAAGAATTGGGACAAAAATTGGAAAATTTTTAAGGGACTTTGAAAAAATTTCAACTGGAATTTTAGCCATTTTTTGACGTGAAATTGTAAACATGTGGACATGGATTTTGAAAATTCTAGAGAGATTTTTAAAAGCTTCAACAGAATTTCAACAATGTTGAGAGGGATTTGAAAAGTTTCAATGGGAATGGGAAGAATTGGGACAAAAATGGGAAAACTTTAAAGGGACTTTAAAAAATTTCAACTGGAATTTTAGCCATTTTTTGACGTGAAATTGTAAACATGTGGACATGGATTTTGAAAATTCTAGAGAGAATTTTAAAAGCTTCAACAGAATTTCAACAATTTTGAGAGGGATTTGAAAAGTTTCAATGGGAATGGGAAGAATTGGGACAAAAATTGGAAAATTTTGAAGGGACTTTGAAAAAATTTCAACTGGAATTTTAGCCATTTTTTTACGTGAAATTGTAAACATGTGGACATGGATTTTGAAAATTCTAGAGAGAATTCTAAAAGCTTCAACAGAATTTCAACAATTTTGAGAGGGATTTGAAAAGTTTCAATGGGAATGGGAAGAATTGGGACAAAAATTGGAAAATTTTTAAGGGACTTTGAAAAAATATCAACTGGAATTTTAGCCATTTTTTGACGTGAAATTGTAAACATGTGGACATGGATTTTGAAAATTCTAGAGAGAATTTTAAAAGCTTCAAGAGAATTTCAACAATTTTGAGAGGGATTTGAAAAGTTTCAATGGGAATGGGAAGAATTGGGACAAAAATTGGAAAATTTTTAAGGGACTTTGAAAACATTTCAACTGGAATTTTAGCCATTTTTTGACGTGAAATTGTAAACATGTGGACATGGATTTTGAAAATTCTAGAGAGAATTTTAAAAGCTTCAAGAGAATTTCAACAATTTTGAGAGGGATTTGAAAAGTTTCAATGGGAATGGGAAGAATTGGGACAAAAATTGGAAAATTTTTAAGGGACTTTGAAAACATTTCAACTGGAATTTTAGCCATTTTTTGACGTGAAATTGTAAACATGTGGACATGGATTTTGAAAATTCTAGAGAGAATTTTAAAAGCTTCAACAGAATTTCAACAATTTTGAGAGGGATTTGAAAAGTTTCAATGGGAATGGGAAGAATTGGGACAAAAATGGGAAATTTTTAAGGGACTTTGAAAAAATTTCAACTGGAATTTTAGCCATTTTTTGACGTGAAATTGTAAACATGTGGACATGGATTTTGAAAATTCTAGAGAGATTTTTAAAAGCTTCAAGAGAATTTCAACAATTTTGAGAGGGATTTGAAAAGTTTCAATGGGAATGGGAAGAATTGGGACAAAAATTGGAAAATTTTTAAGGGACTTTGAAAAAATTTCAACTGGAATTTTAGCCATTTTTTGACGTGAAATTGTAAACATGTGGACATGGATTTTGAAAATTCTAGAGAGAATTTTAAAAGCTTCAACAGAATTTCAACAATGTTGAGAGGGATTTGAAAAGTTTCAATGGGAATGGGAAGAATTGGGACAAAAATTGGAAAATTTTGAAGGGACTTTGAAAACATTTCAACTGGAATTTTAGCCATTTTTTGACGTGAAATTGTAAACATGTGGACATGGATTTTGAAAATTCTAGAGAGAATTCTAAAAGCTTCAACAGAATTTCAACAATTTTGAGAGGGATTTGAAAAGTTTCAATGGGAATGGGAAGAATTGGGACAAAAATTGGAAAATTTTAAGGGACTTTGAAAAAATATCAACTGGAATTTTAGCCATTTTTTGACGTGAAATTGTAAACATGTGGACATGGATTTTGAAAATTCTAGAGAGAATTTTAAAAGCTTCAACAGAATTTCAACAATTTTGAGAGGGATTTGAAAAGTTTCAATGGGAATGGGAAGAATTGGGACAAAAATGGGAAAATTTTTAAGGGACTTTGAAAAAATTTCAACTGGAATTTTAGCCATTTTTTGACGTGAAATTGTAAACATGTGGACATGGATTTTGAAAATTCTAGAGAGAATTTTAAAAGCTTCAACAGAATTTCAACAATGTTGAGAGGGATTTGAAAAGTTTCAATGGGAATGGGAAGAATTGGGACAAAAATTGGAAAATTTTGAAGGGACTTTGAAAAAATTTCAACTGGAATTTTAGCCATTTTTTGACGTGAAATTGTAAACATGTGGACATGGATTTTGAAAATTCTAGAGAGATTTTTAAAAGCTTCAACAGAATTTTAACAATGTTGAGAGGGATTTGAAAAGTTTCAATGGGAATGGGAAGAATTGGGACAAAAATTGGAAATTTTTAAGGGACTTTGAAAACCTTTCAACTGGAATTTTAGCCATTTTTTGACGTGAAATTGTAAACATGTGGACATGGATTTTGAAAATTCTAGAGAGAATTTTAAAAGCTTCAACAGAATTTCAACAATTTTGAGAGGGATTTGAAAAGTTTCAATGGGAATGGGAAGATTTGGGACAAAAATGGGAAAACTTTAAAGGGACTTTAAAAAATTTCAACTGGAATTTTAGCAATTTTTTGACGTGAAATTGTAAACATGTGGACATGGATTTTGAAAATTCTAGAGAGAATTTTAAAAGCTTCAACAGAATTTCAACAATTTTGAGAGGGATTTGAAAAGTTTCAATGGGAATGGGAAGAATTGGGACAAAAATTGGAAAATTTTTAAGGGACTTCGAAAAAATTTCAACTGGAATTTTAGCCATTTTTTGACGTGAAATTGTAAACATGTGGACATGGATTTTGAAAATTCTAGAGAGAATTCTAAAAGCTTCAACAGAATTTCAACAATTTTGAGAGGGATTTGAAAAGTTTCAATGGGAATGGGAAGATTTGGGACAAAAATTGGAAAATTTTTAAGGGACTTTGAAAAAATATCAACTGGAATTTTAGCCATTTTTTGACGTGAAATTGTAAACATGTGGACATGGATTTTGAAAATTCTAGAGAGAATTTTAAATGCTTCAACAGAATTTCAACAATTTTGAGAGGGATTTGAAAAGTTTCAATGGGAATGGGAAGATTTGGGACAAAAATTGGAAAATTTTTAAGGGACTTGGAAAAAATTTCAACTGGAATTTTAGCCATTTTTTTAGGTGAAATTGTAAACATGTGGACATGGATTTTGAAAATTCTAGAGAGATTTTTAAAAGCTTCAAGAGAATTTCAACAATTTTGAGAGGGATTTGAAAAGTTTCAATGGGAATGGGAAGATTTGGGACAAAAATTGGAAAATTTTTAAGGGACTTTGAAAAAATTTCAACTGGAATTTTAGCCATTTTTTTACGTGAAATTGTAAACATGTGGACATGGATTTTGAAAATTCTAGAGAGAATTTTAAAAGCTTCAAGAGAATTTCAAGAATTTTGAGAGGGATTTGAAAAGTTTCAATGGGAATGGGAAGAATTGGGACAAAAATTGGAAAATTTTGAAGGGACTTTGAAAACATTTCAACTGGAATTTTAGCCATTTTTTGACGTGAAATTGTAAACATGTGGACATGGATTTTGAAAATTCTAGAGAGAATTCTAAAAGCTTCAACAGAATTTCAACAATTTTGAGAGGGATTTGAAAAGTTTCAATGGGAATGGGAAGATTTGGGACAAAAATTGGAAAATTTTTAAGGGACTTGGAAAAAATTTCAACTGGAATTTTAGCCATTTTTTTAGGTGAAATTGTAAACATGTGGACATGGATTTTGAAAATTCTAGAGAGATTTTTAAAAGCTTCAAGAGAATTTCAACAATTTTGAGAGGGATTTGAAAAGTTTCAATGGGAATGGGAAGATTTGGGACAAAAATGGGAAAATTTTTAAGGGACTTGGAAAAAATTTCAACTGGAATTTTAGCCATTTTTTTACGTGAAATTGTAAACATGTGGACATGGATTTTGAAAATTCTAGAGAGAATTTTAAAAGCTTCAACAGAATTTCAACAATGTTGAGAGGGATTTGAAAAGTTTCAATGGGAATGGGAAGAATTGGGACAAAAATTGGAAAATTTTGAAGGGACTTTGAAAACATTTCAACTGGAATTTTAGCCATTTTTTGACGTGAAATTGTAAACACGTGGACATGGATTTTGAAAATTCTAGAGAGAATTTTAAAAGCTTCAACAGAATTTCAACAATTTTGAGAGGGATTTGAAAAGTTTCAATGGGAATGGGAAGAATTGGGACAAAAATGGGAAAACTTTTAAGGGACTTTGAAAAAATTTCAACTGGAATTTTAGCAATTTTTTGACGTGAAATTGTAAACATGTGGACATGGATTTTGAAAATTCTAGAGAGAATTCTAAAAGCTTCAACAGAATTTCAACAATTCTGAGAGGGATTTGAAAAGTTTCAATGGGAATGGGAAGAATTGGGACAAAAATTGGAAAATTTTTAAGGGACTTTGAAAAAATTTCAACTGGAATTTTAGCCATTTTTTATGTGAAATTGTAAACATGTGGACATGGATTTTGAAAATTCTAGAGAGATTTTTAAAAGCTTCAACAGAATTTCAACAATGTTGAGAGGGATTTGAAAAGTTTCAATGGGAATGGGAAGAATTGGGACAAAAATGGGAAAACTTTAAAGGGACTTTAAAAAATTTCAACTGGAATTTTAGCCATTTTTTGACGTGAAATTGTAAACATGTGGACATGGATTTTGAAAATTCTAGAGAGAATTTTAAAAGCTTCAACAGAATTTCAACAATTTTGAGAGGGATTTGAAAAGTTTCAATGGGAATGGGAAGAATTGGGACAAAAATTGGAAATTTTGAAGGGACTTTGAAAAAATTTCAACTGGAATTTTAGCCATTTTTTGACGTGAAATTGTAAACATGTGGACATGGATTTTGAAAATTCTAGAGAGAATTCTAAAAGCTTCAACAGAATTTCAACAATTTTGAGAGGGATTTGAAAAGTTTCAATGGGAATGGGAAGAATTGGGACAAAAATTGGAAAATTTTTAAGGGACTTTGAAAAAATTTCAACTGGAATTTTAGCCATTTTTTGATGTGAAATTGTAAACATGTGGACATGGATTTTGAAAATTCTAGAGAGAATTCTAAAAGCTTCAACAGAATTTCAACAATTTTGAGAGGGATTTGAAAAGTTTCAATGGGAATGGGAAGAATTGGGACAAAAATTGGAAAATTTTTAAGGGACTTTGAAACATTTCAACTGGAATTTTAGCCATTTTTTGACGTGAAATTGTAAACATGTGGACATGGATTTTGAAAATTCTAGAGAGAATTTTAAAAGCTTCAAGAGAATTTCAACAATTCTGAGAGGGATTTGAAAAGTTTCAATGGGAATGGGAAGATTTGGGACAAAAATTGGAAAATTTTTAAGGGACTTGGAAAAAATTTCAACTGGAATTTTAGCCATTTTTTTAGGTGAAATTGTAAACATGTGGACATGGATTTTGAAAATTCTAGAGAGATTTTTAAAAGCTTCAAGAGAATTTCAACAATTTTGAGAGGGATTTGAAAAGTTTCAATGGGAATGGGAAGAATTGGGACAAAAATGGGAAAATTTTTAAGGGACTTGGAAAAAATTTCAACTGGAATTTTAGCCATTTTTTGACGTGAAATTGTAAACATGTGGACATGGATTTTGAAAATTCTAGAGAGAATTTTAAAAGCTTCAACAGAATTTCAACAATTTTGAGAGGGATTTGAAAAGTTGCAATGGGAATGGGAAGAATTGGGACAAAAATTGGAAAATTTTTAAGGGACTTGGAAAAAATTTCAACTGGAATTTTAGCCATTTTTTATGTGAAATTGTAAACATGTGGACATGGATTTTGAAAATTCTAGAGAGATTTTTAAAAGCTTCAAGAGAATTTCAACAATTTTGAGAGGGATTTGAAAAGTTTCAATGGGAATGGGAAGAATTGGGACAAAAATTGGAAAATTTTTTAAGGGACTTTGAAAAAATTTCAACTGGAATTTTAGCCATTTTTTGACGTGAAATTGTAAACATGTGGACATGGATTTTGAAAATTCTAGAGAGATTTTTAAAAGCTTCAAGAGAATTTCAACAATTTTGAGAGGGATTTGAAAAGTTTCAATGGGAATGGGAAGAATTGGGACAAAAATGGGAAAATTTTGAAGGGACTTGAAAAAATTTCAACTGGAATTTTAGCCATTTTTTGACGTGAAATTGTAAACATGTGGACATGGATTTTGAAAATTCTAGAGAGAATTTTAAAAGCTTCAACAGAATTTCAACAATGTTGAGAGGGATTTGAAAAGTTTCAATGGGAATGGGAAGAATTGGGACAAAAATTGGAAAATTTTTAAGGGACTTTGAAAAAATTTCAACTGGAATTTTAGCCATTTTTTGACGTGAAATTGTAAACATGTGGACATGGATTTTGAAAATTCTAGAGAGATTTTTAAAAGCTTCAACAGAATTTCAACAATGTTGAGAGGGATTTGAAAAGTTTCAATGGGAATGGGAAGAATTGGGACAAAAATGGGAAAACTTTAAAGGGACTTTAAAAAATTTCAACTGGAATTTTAGCCATTTTTTGACGTGAAATTGTAAACATGTGGACATGGATTTTGAAAATTCTAGAGAGAATTTTAAAAGCTTCAACAGAATTTCAACAATTTTGAGAGGGATTTGAAAAGTTTCAATGGGAATGGGAAGAATTGGGACAAAAATTGGAAAATTTTGAAGGGACTTTGAAAAAATTTCAACTGGAATTTTAGCCATTTTTTTACGTGAAATTGTAAACATGTGGACATGGATTTTGAAAATTCTAGAGAGAATTCTAAAAGCTTCAACAGAATTTCAACAATTTTGAGAGGGATTTGAAAAGTTTCAATGGGAATGGGAAGAATTGGGACAAAAATTGGAAAATTTTTAAGGGACTTTGAAAAAATATCAACTGGAATTTTAGCCATTTTTTGACGTGAAATTGTAAACATGTGGACATGGATTTTGAAAATTCTAGAGAGAATTTTAAAAGCTTCAAGAGAATTTCAACAATTTTGAGAGGGATTTGAAAAGTTTCAATGGGAATGGGAAGAATTGGGACAAAAATTGGAAAATTTTTAAGGGACTTTGAAAACATTTCAACTGGAATTTTAGCCATTTTTTGACGTGAAATTGTAAACATGTGGACATGGATTTTGAAAATTCTAGAGAGAATTTTAAAAGCTTCAAGAGAATTTCAACAATTTTGAGAGGGATTTGAAAAGTTTCAATGGGAATGGGAAGAATTGGGACAAAAATTGGAAAATTTTTAAGGGACTTTGAAAACATTTCAACTGGAATTTTAGCCATTTTTTGACGTGAAATTGTAAACATGTGGACATGGATTTTGAAAATTCTAGAGAGAATTTTAAAAGCTTCAACAGAATTTCAACAATTTTGAGAGGGATTTGAAAAGTTTCAATGGGAATGGGAAGAATTGGGACAAAAATGGGAAAATTTTTAAGGGACTTTGAAAAAATTTCAACTGGAATTTTAGCCATTTTTTGACGTGAAATTGTAAACATGTGGACATGGATTTTGAAAATTCTAGAGAGATTTTTAAAAGCTTCAAGAGAATTTCAACAATTTTGAGAGGGATTTGAAAAGTTTCAATGGGAATGGGAAGAATTGGGACAAAAATTGGAAAATTTTTAAGGGACTTTGAAAAAATTTCAACTGGAATTTTAGCCATTTTTTGACGTGAAATTGTAAACATGTGGACATGGATTTTGAAAATTCTAGAGAGAATTTTAAAAGCTTCAACAGAATTTCAACAATGTTGAGAGGGATTTGAAAAGTTTCAATGGGAATGGGAAGAATTGGGACAAAAATTGGAAAATTTTGAAGGGACTTTGAAAACATTTCAACTGGAATTTTAGCCATTTTTTGACGTGAAATTGTAAACATGTGGACATGGATTTTGAAAATTCTAGAGAGAATTCTAAAAGCTTCAACAGAATTTCAACAATTTTGAGAGGGATTTGAAAAGTTTCAATGGGAATGGGAAGAATTGGGACAAAAATTGGAAAATTTTTAAGGGACTTTGAAAAAATTTCAACTGGAATTTTAGCCATTTTTTGATGTGAAATTGTAAACATGTGGACATGGATTTTGAAAATTCTAGAGAGAATTCTAAAAGCTTCAACAGAATTTCAACAATTTTGAGAGGGATTTGAAAAGTTTCAATGGGAATGGGAAGAATTGGGACAAAAATTGGAAAATTTTTAAGGGACTTTGAAAACATTTCAACTGGAATTTTAGCCATTTTTTGACGTGAAATTGTAAACATGTGGACATGGATTTTGAAAATTCTAGAGAGAATTTTAAAAGCTTCAAGAGAATTTCAACAATTCTGAGAGGGATTTGAAAAGTTTCAATGGGAATGGGAAGATTTGGGACAAAAATTGGAAAATTTTTAAGGGACTTGGAAAAAATTTCAACTGGAATTTTAGCCATTTTTTTAGGTGAAATTGTAAACATGTGGACATGGATTTTGAAAATTCTAGAGAGATTTTTAAAAGCTTCAAGAGAATTTCAACAATTTTGAGAGGGATTTGAAAAGTTTCAATGGGAATGGGAAGAATTGGGACAAAAATGGGAAAATTTTTAAGGGACTTGGAAAAAATTTCAACTGGAATTTTAGCCATTTTTTGACGTGAAATTGTAAACATGTGGACATGGATTTTGAAAATTCTAGAGAGAATTTTAAAAGCTTCAACAGAATTTCAACAATTTTGAGAGGGATTTGAAAAGTTGCAATGGGAATGGGAAGAATTGGGACAAAAATTGGAAAATTTTTAAGGGACTTGGAAAAAATTTCAACTGGAATTTTAGCCATTTTTTATGTGAAATTGTAAACATGTGGACATGGATTTTGAAAATTCTAGAGAGATTTTTAAAAGCTTCAAGAGAATTTCAACAATTTTGAGAGGGATTTGAAAAGTTTCAATGGGAATGGGAAGAATTGGGACAAAAATGGGAAAATTTTTAAGGGACTTTGAAAAAATTTCAACTGGAATTTTAGCCATTTTTTGACGTGAAATTGTAAACATGTGGACATGGATTTTGAAAATTCTAGAGAGATTTTTAAAAGCTTCAAGAGAATTTCAACAATTTTGAGAGGGATTTGAAAAGTTTCAATGGGAATGGGAAGAATTGGGACAAAAATGGGAAAATTTTGAAGGGACTTGAAAAAATTTCAACTGGAATTTTAGCCATTTTTTGACGTGAAATTGTAAACATGTGGACATGGATTTTGAAAATTCTAGAGAGAATTTTAAAAGCTTCAACAGAATTTCAACAATGTTGAGAGGGATTTGAAAAGTTTCAATGGGAATGGGAAGAATTGGGACAAAAATTGGAAAATTTTTAAGGGACTTTGAAAAAATTTCAACTGGAATTTTAGCCATTTTTTTGACGTGAAATTGTAAACATGTGGACATGGATTTTGAAAATTCTAGAGAGATTTTTAAAAGCTTCAACAGAATTTCAACAATGTTGAGAGGGATTTGAAAAGTTTCAATGGGAATGGGAAGAATTGGGACAAAAATGGGAAAACTTTAAAGGGACTTTAAAAAATTTCAACTGGAATTTTAGCCATTTTTTGACGTGAAATTGTAAACATGTGGACATGGATTTTGAAAATTCTAGAGAGAATTTTAAAAGCTTCAACAGAATTTCAACAATTTTGAGAGGGATTTGAAAAGTTTCAATGGGAATGGGAAGAATTGGGACAAAAATTGGAAAATTTTGAAGGGACTTTGAAAAAATTTCAACTGGAATTTTAGCCATTTTTTTACGTGAAATTGTAAACATGTGGACATGGATTTTGAAAATTCTAGAGAGAATTCTAAAAGCTTCAACAGAATTTCAACAATTTTGAGAGGGATTTGAAAAGTTTCAATGGGAATGGGAAGAATTGGGACAAAAATTGGAAAATTTTTAAGGGACTTTGAAAAAATATCAACTGGAATTTTAGCCATTTTTTGACGTGAAATTGTAAACATGTGGACATGGATTTTGAAAATTCTAGAGAGAATTTTAAAAGCTTCAAGAGAATTTCAACAATTTTGAGAGGGATTTGAAAAGTTTCAATGGGAATGGGAAGAATTGGGACAAAAATTGGAAAATTTTTAAGGGACTTTGAAAACATTTCAACTGGAATTTTAGCCATTTTTTGACGTGAAATTGTAAACATGTGGACATGGATTTTGAAAATTCTAGAGAGAATTTTAAAAGCTTCAAGAGAATTTCAACAATTTTGAGAGGGATTTGAAAAGTTTCAATGGGAATGGGAAGAATTGGGACAAAAATTGGAAAATTTTTAAGGGACTTTGAAAACATTTCAACTGGAATTTTAGCCATTTTTTGACGTGAAATTGTAAACATGTGGACATGGATTTTGAAAATTCTAGAGAGAATTTTAAAAGCTTCAACAGAATTTCAACAATTTTGAGAGGGATTTGAAAAGTTTCAATGGGAATGGGAAGAATTGGGACAAAAATGGGAAAATTTTTAAGGGACTTTGAAAAAATTTCAACTGGAATTTTAGCCATTTTTTGACGTGAAATTGTAAACATGTGGACATGGATTTTGAAAATTCTAGAGAGATTTTTAAAAGCTTCAAGAGAATTTCAACAATTTTGAGAGGGATTTGAAAAGTTTCAATGGGAATGGGAAGAATTGGGACAAAAATTGGAAAATTTTTAAGGGACTTTGAAAAAATTTCAACTGGAATTTTAGCCATTTTTTGACGTGAAATTGTAAACATGTGGACATGGATTTTGAAAATTCTAGAGAGAATTTTAAAAGCTTCAACAGAATTTCAACAATGTTGAGAGGGATTTGAAAAGTTTCAATGGGAATGGAAGAATTGGGACAAAAATTGGAAAATTTTGAAGGGACTTTGAAAACATTTCAACTGGAATTTTAGCCATTTTTTGACGTGAAATTGTAAACATGTGGACATGGATTTTGAAAATTCTAGAGAGAATTCTAAAAGCTTCAACAGAATTTCAACAATTTTGAGAGGGATTTGAAAAGTTTCAATGGGAATGGGAAGAATTGGGACAAAAATTGGAAAATTTTTAAGGGACTTTGAAAAAATATCAACTGGAATTTTAGCCATTTTTTGACGTGAAATTGTAAACATGTGGACATGGATTTTGAAAATTCTAGAGAGAATTTTAAAAGCTTCAACAGAATTTCAACAATTTTGAGAGGGATTTGAAAAGTTTCAATGGGAATGGGAAGAATTGGGACAAAAATGGGAAAATTTTTAAGGGACTTTGAAAAAATTTCAACTGGAATTTTAGCCATTTTTTGACGTGAAATTGTAAACATGTGGACATGGATTTTGAAAATTCTAGAGAGAATTTTAAAAGCTTCAAGAGAATTTCAACAATGTTGAGAGGGATTTGAAAAGTTTCAATGGGAATGGGAAGAATTGGGACAAAAATTGGAAAATTTTGAAGGGACTTTGAAAAAATTTCAACTGGAATTTTAGCCATTTTTTGACGTGAAATTGTAAACATGTGGACATGGATTTTGAAAATTCTAGAGAGATTTTTAAAAGCTTCAACAGAATTTTAACAATGTTGAGAGGGATTTGAAAAGTTTCAATGGGAATGGGAAGAATTGGGACAAAAATTGGAAAATTTTAAGGGACTTTGAAAACATTTCAACTGGAATTTTAGCCATTTTTTGACGTGAAATTGTAAACATGTGGACATGGATTTTGAAAATTCTAGAGAGAATTTTAAAAGCTTCAACAGAATTTCAACAATTTTGAGAGGGATTTGAAAAGTTTCAATGGGAATGGGAAGATTTGGGACAAAAATGGGAAAAATTTAAAGGGACTTTAAAAAATTTCAACTGGAATTTTAGCAATTTTTTGACGTGAAATTGTAAACATGTGGACATGGATTTTGAAAATTCTAGAGAGAATTTTAAAAGCTTCAACAGAATTTCAACAATTTTGAGAGGGATTTGAAAAGTTTCAATGGGAATGGGAAGAATTGGGACAAAAATTGGAAAATTTTTAAGGGACTTCGAAAAAATTTCAACTGGAATTTTAGCCATTTTTTGACGTGAAATTGTAAACATGTGGACATGGATTTTGAAAATTCTAGAGAGAATTCTAAAAGCTTCAACAGAATTTCAACAATTTTGAGAGGGATTTGAAAAGTTTCAATGGGAATGGGAAGATTTGGGACAAAAATTGGAAAATTTTTAAGGGACTTTGAAAAAATATCAACTGGAATTTTAGCCATTTTTTGACGTGAAATTGTAAACATGTGGACATGGATTTTGAAAATTCTAGAGAGAATTTTAAATGCTTCAAGAGAATTTCAACAATGTTGAGAGGGATTTGAAAAGTTTCAATGGGAATGGGAAGATTTGGGACAAAAATTGGAAAATTTTTAAGGACTTGGAAAAAATTTCAACTGGAATTTTAGCCATTTTTTTAGGTGAAATTGTAAACATGTGGACATGGATTTTGAAAATTCTAGAGAGATTTTTAAAAGCTTCAAGAGAATTTCAACAATTTTGAGAGGGATTTGAAAAGTTTCAATGGGAATGGGAAGATTTGGGACAAAAATTGGAAAATTTTTAAGGGACTTTGAAAAAATTTCAACTGGAATTTTAGCCATTTTTTTACGTGAAATTGTAAACATGTGGACATGGATTTTGAAAATTCTAGAGAGAATTTTAAAAGCTTCAAGAGAATTTCAAGAATTTTGAGAGGGATTTGAAAAGTTTCAATGGGAATGGGAAGAATTGGGACAAAAATTGGAAAATTTTGAAGGGACTTTGAAAACATTTCAACTGGAATTTTAGCCATTTTTTGACGTGAAATTGTAAACATGTGGACATGGATTTTGAAATTCTAGAGAGAATTCTAAAAGCTTCAACAGAATTTCAACAATTTTGAGAGGGATTTGAAAAGTTTCAATGGGAATGGGAAGATTTGGGACAAAAATTGGAAAATTTTTAAGGGACTTGGAAAAAATTTCAACTGGAATTTTAGCCATTTTTTTAGGTGAAATTGTAAACATGTGGACATGGATTTTGAAAATTCTAGAGAGATTTTTAAAAGCTTCAAGAGAATTTCAACAATTTTGAGAGGGATTTGAAAAGTTTCAATGGGAATGGGAAGATTTGGGACAAAAATGGGAAAATTTTTAAGGGACTTGGAAAAAATTTCAACTGGAATTTTAGCCATTTTTTTACGTGAAATTGTAAACATGTGGACATGGATTTTGAAAATTCTAGAGAGAATTTTAAAAGCTTCAACAGAATTTCAACAATGTTGAGAGGGATTTGAAAAGTTTCAATGGGAATGGGAAGAATTGGGACAAAAATTGGAAAATTTTGAAGGGACTTTGAAAACATTTCAACTGGAATTTTAGCCATTTTTTGACGTGAAATTGTAAACACGTGGACATGGATTTTGAAAATTCTAGAGAGAATTTTAAAAGCTTCAACAGAATTTCAACAATTTTGAGAGGGATTTGAAAAGTTTCAATGGGAATGGGAAGAATTGGGACAAAAATGGGAAAACTTTTAAGGGACTTTGAAAAAATTTCAACTGGAATTTTAGCAATTTTTTGACGTGAAATTGTAAACATGTGGACATGGATTTTGAAAATTCTAGAGAGAATTCTAAAAGCTTCAACAGAATTTCAACAATTCTGAGAGGGATTTGAAAAGTTTCAATGGGAATGGGAAGAATTGGGACAAAAATTGGAAAATTTTTAAGGGACTTTGAAAAAATTTCAACTGGAATTTTAGCCATTTTTTATGTGAAATTGTAAACATGTGGACATGGATTTTGAAAATTCTAGAGAGATTTTTAAAAGCTTCAACAGAATTTCAACAATGTTGAGAGGGATTTGAAAGTTTCAATGGGAATGGGAAGAATTGGGACAAAAATGGGAAAACTTTAAAGGGACTTTAAAAAATTTCAACTGGAATTTTAGCCATTTTTTGACGTGAAATTGTAAACATGTGGACATGGATTTTGAAAATTCTAGAGAGAATTTTAAAAGCTTCAACAGAATTTCAACAATTTTGAGAGGGATTTGAAAAGTTTCAATGGGAATGGGAAGAATTGGGACAAAAATTGGAAAATTTTGAAGGGACTTTGAAAAAATTTCAACTGGAATTTTAGCCATTTTTTTACGTGAAATTGTAAACATGTGGACATGGATTTTGAAAATTCTAGAGAGAATTCTAAAAGCTTCAACAGAATTTCAACAATTTTGAGAGGGATTTGAAAAGTTTCAATGGAATGGGAAGAATTGGGACAAAAATTGGAAAATTTTTAAGGGACTTTGAAAAAATATCAACTGGAATTTTAGCCATTTTTTGACGTGAAATTGTAAACATGTGGGGACATGGATTTTGAAAATTCTAGAGAGAATTTTAAAAGCTTCAAGAGAATTTCAACAATTTTGAGAGGGATTTGAAAAGTTTCAATGGGAATGGGAAGAATTGGGACAAAAATTGGAAAATTTTTAAGGGACTTTGAAAACATTTCAACTGGAATTTTAGCCATTTTTTGACGTGAAATTGTAAACATGTGGACATGGATTTTGAAAATTCTAGAGAGAATTTTAAAAGCTTCAAGAGAATTTCAACAATTTTGAGAGGGATTTGAAAAGTTTCAATGGGAATGGGAAGAATTGGGACAAAATTGGAAATTTTTAAGGGACTTTGAAAACATTTCAACTGGAATTTTAGCCATTTTTTGACGTGAAATTGTAAACATGTGGACATGGATTTTGAAAATTCTAGAGAGAATTTAAAAGCTTCAACAGAATTTCAACAATTTTGAGAGGGATTTGAAAAGTTTCAATGGGAATGGGAAGAATTGGGACAAAAATGGGAAAATTTTTAAGGGACTTTGAAAAATTTCAACTGGAATTTTAGCCATTTTTTGACGTGAAATTGTAAACATGTGGACATGGATTTTGAAAATTCTAGAGAGATTTTTAAAAGCTTCAAGAGAATTTCAACAATTTTGAGAGGGATTTGAAAAGTTTCAATGGGAATGGGAAGAATTGGGACAAAAATTGGAAAATTTTTAAGGGACTTTGAAAAAATTTCAACTGGAATTTTAGCCATTTTTTTGACGTGAAATTGTAAACATGTGGACATGGATTTTGAAAATTCTAGAGAGAATTTTAAAAGCTTCAACAGAATTTCAACAATGTTGAGAGGGATTTGAAAAGTTTCAATGGGAATGGGAAGAATTGGGACAAAAATTGGAAAATTTTGAAGGGACTTTGAAAACATTTCAACTGGAATTTTAGCCATTTTTTGACGTGAAATTGTAAACATGTGGACATGGATTTTGAAAATTCTAGAGAGAATTCTAAAAGCTTCAACAGAATTTCAACAATTTTGAGAGGGATTTGAAAAGTTTCAATGGGAATGGGAAGAATTGGGACAAAAATTGGAAAATTTTTAAGGGACTTTGAAAAAATATCAACTGGAATTTTAGCCATTTTTTGACGTGAAATTGTAAACATGTGGACATGGATTTTGAAAATTCTAGAGAGAATTTTAAAAGCTTCAACAGAATTTCAACAATTTTGAGAGGGATTTGAAAAGTTTCAATGGGAATGGGAAGAATTGGGACAAAAATGGGAAAATTTTTAAGGGACTTTGAAAAAATTTCAACTGGAATTTTAGCCATTTTTTGACGTGAAATTGTAAACATGTGGACATGGATTTTGAAAATTCTAGAGAGAATTTTAAAAGCTTCAACAGAATTTCAACAATGTTGAGAGGGATTTGAAAAGTTTCAATGGGAATGGGAAGAATTGGGACAAAAATTGGAAAATTTTGAAGGGACTTTGAAAAAATTTCAACTGGAATTTTAGCCATTTTTGACGTGAAATTGTAAACATGTGGACATGGATTTTGAAAATTCTAGAGAGATTTTTAAAAGCTTCAACAGAATTTTAACAATGTTGAGAGGGATTTGAAAAGTTTCAATGGGAATGGGAAGAATTGGGACAAAAATTGGAAAATTTTTAAGGGACTTTGAAAACATTTCAACTGGAATTTTAGCCATTTTTTGACGTGAAATTGTAAACATGTGGACATGGATTTTGAAAATTCTAGAGAGAATTTTAAAAGCTTCAACAGAATTTCAACAATTTTGAGAGGGATTTGAAAAGTTTCAATGGGAATGGGAAGATTTGGGACAAAAATGGGAAAAATTTAAAGGGACTTTAAAAATTTCAACTGGAATTTTAGCAATTTTTTGACGTGAAATTGTAAACATGTGGACATGGATTTTGAAAATTCTAGAGAGAATTTTAAAAGCTTCAACAGAATTTCAACAATTTTGAGAGGGATTTGAAAAGTTTCAATGGGAATGGGAAGAATTGGGACAAAAATTGGAAAATTTTTAAGGGACTTCGAAAAATTTCAACTGGAATTTTAGCCATTTTTTGACGTGAAATTGTAAACATGTGGACATGGATTTTGAAAATTCTAGAGAGAATTCTAAAAGCTTCAACAGAATTTCAACAATTTTGAGAGGGATTTGAAAAGTTTCAATGGGAATGGGAAGATTTGGGACAAAAATTGGAAAATTTTTAAGGGACTTTGAAAAAATATCAACTGGAATTTTAGCCATTTTTTGACGTGAAATTGTAAACATGTGGACATGGATTTTGAAAATTCTAGAGAGAATTTTAAATGCTTCAACAGAATTTCAACAATTTTGAGAGGGATTTGAAAAGTTTCAATGGGAATGGGAAGATTTGGGACAAAAATTGGAAAATTTTTAAGGGACTTGGAAAAAATTTCAACTGGAATTTTAGCCATTTTTTTAGGTGAAATTGTAAACATGTGGACATGGATTTTGAAAATTCTAGAGAGATTTTTAAAAGCTTCAAGAGAATTTCAACAATTTTGAGAGGGATTTGAAAAGTTTCAATGGGAATGGGAAGATTTGGGACAAAAATTGGAAAATTTTTAAGGGACTTTGAAAAAATTTCAACTGGAATTTTAGCCATTTTTTTACGTGAAATTGTAAACATGTGGACATGGATTTTGAAAATTCTAGAGAGAATTTTAAAAGCTTCAAGAGAATTTCAAGAATTTTGAGAGGGATTTGAAAAGTTTCAATGGGAATGGGAAGAATTGGGACAAAAATTGGAAAATTTTGAAGGGACTTTGAAAACATTTCAACTGGAATTTTAGCCATTTTTTGACGTGAAATTGTAAACATGTGGACATGGATTTTGAAAATTCTAGAGAGAATTCTAAAAGCTTCAACAGAATTTCAACAATTTTGAGAGGGATTTGAAAAGTTTCAATGGGAATGGGAAGATTTGGGACAAAAATTGGAAAATTTTTAAGGGACTTGGAAAAAATTTCAACTGGAATTTTAGCCATTTTTTTAGGTGAAATTGTAAACATGTGGACATGGATTTTGAAAATTCTAGAGAGATTTTTAAAAGCTTCAAGAGAATTTCAACAATTTTGAGAGGGATTTGAAAAGTTTCAATGGGAATGGGAAGATTTGGGACAAAAATGGGAAAATTTTTAAGGGACTTGGAAAAAATTTCAACTGGAATTTTAGCCATTTTTTTACGTGAAATTGTAAACATGTGGACATGGATTTTGAAAATTCTAGAGAGAATTTTAAAAGCTTCAACAGAATTTCAACAATGTTGAGAGGGATTTGAAAAGTTTCAATGGGAATGGGAAGAATTGGGACAAAAATTGGAAAATTTTGAAGGGACTTTGAAAACATTTCAACTGGAATTTTAGCCATTTTTTGACGTGAAATTGTAAACACGTGGACATGGATTTTGAAAATTCTAGAGAGAATTTTAAAAGCTTCAACAGAATTTCAACAATTTTGAGAGGGATTTGAAAAGTTTCAATGGGAATGGGAAGAATTGGGACAAAAATGGGAAAACTTTTAAGGGACTTTGAAAAAATTTCAACTGGAATTTTAGCAATTTTTTGACGTGAAATTGTAAACATGTGGACATGGATTTTGAAAATTCTAGAGAGAATTCTAAAAGCTTCAACAGAATTTCAACAATTCTGAGAGGGATTTGAAAAGTTTCAATGGGAATGGGAAGAATTGGGACAAAAATTGGAAAATTTTTAAGGGACTTTGAAAAAATTTCAACTGGAATTTTAGCCATTTTTTATGTGAAATTGTAAACATGTGGACATGGATTTTGAAAATTCTAGAGAGATTTTTAAAAGCTTCAACAGAATTTCAACAATGTTGAGAGGGATTTGAAAAGTTTCAATGGGAATGGGAAGAATTGGGACAAAAATGGGAAAACTTTAAAGGGACTTTAAAAATTTCAACTGGAATTTTAGCCATTTTTTGACGTGAAATTGTAAACATGTGGACATGGATTTTGAAAATTCTAGAGAGAATTTTAAAAGCTTCAACAGAATTTCAACAATTTTGAGAGGGATTTGAAAAGTTTCAATGGGAATGGGAAGAATTGGGACAAAAATTGGAAAATTTTGAAGGGACTTTGAAAAAATTTCAACTGGAATTTTAGCCATTTTTTGACGTGAAATTGTAAACATGTGGACATGGATTTTGAAAATTCTAGAGAGAATTCTAAAAGCTTCAACAGAATTTCAACAATTTTGAGAGGGATTTGAAAAGTTTCAATGGGAATGGGAAGAATTGGGACAAAAATTGGAAAATTTTTAAGGGACTTTGAAAAAATTTCAACTGGAATTTTAGCCATTTTTTGACGTGAAATTGTAAACATGTGGACATGGATTTTGAAAATTCTAGAGAGAATTTTAAAAGCTTCAACAGAATTTCAACAATTTTGAGAGGGATTTGAAAAGTTTCAATGGGAATGGGAAGAATTGGGACAAAATTGGAAAATTTTTAAGGGACTTTGAAAAAATTTCAACTGGAATTTTAGCCATTTTTTGACGTGAAATTGTAAACATGTGGACATGGATTTTGAAAATTCTAGAGAGAATTTTAAAAGCTTCAACAGAATTTCAACAATTTTGAGAGGGATTTGAAAAGTTTCAATGGGAATGGGAAGAATTGGGACAAAAATTGGAAAATTTTTAAGGGACTTTGAAAAAATATCAAACTGGAATTTTAGCCATTTTTTGACGTGAAATTGTAAACATGTGGACATGGATTTTGAAAATTCTAGAGAGAATTTTAAAAGCTTCAACAGAATTTCAACAATTTTGAGAGGGATTTGAAAAGTTTCAATGGGAATGGGAAGAATTGGGACAAAATTTGGAAAATTTTTAAGGGACTTGGAAAAATTTCAACTGGAATTTTAGCCATTTTTTGACGTGAAATTGTAAACATGTGGACATGGATTTTGAAAATTCTAGAGAGAATTTTAAAAGCTTCAACAGAATTTCAACAATGTTGAGAGGGATTTGAAAAGTTTCAATGGGAATGGGAAGAATTGGGACAAAAATTGGAAAATTTTTAAGGGACTTGGAAAAAATTTCAACTGGAATTTTAGCCATTTTTTGACGTGAAATTGTAAACATGTGGACATGGATTTTGAAAATTCTAGAGAGATTTTTAAAAGCTTCAACAGAATTTTAACAATGTTGAGAGGGATTTGAAAAGTTTCAATGGAATGGGAAGAATTGGGACAAAAATTGGAAAATTTTTAAGGGACTTTGAAAACATTTCAACTGGAATTTTAGCCATTTTTTGACGTGAAATTGTAAACATGTGGACATGGATTTTGAAAATTCTAGAGAGAATTTTAAAAGCTTCAACAGAATTTCAACAATTTTGAGAGGGATTTGAAAAGTTTCAATGGGAATGGGAAGATTTGGGACAAAAATGGGAAAATTTAAAGGGACTTTAAAAAATTTCAACTGGAATTTTAGCCATTTTTTGACGTGAAATTGTAAACATGTGGACATGGATTTTGAAAATTCTAGAGAGAATTCTAAAAGCTTCAACAGAATTTCAACAATTTTGAGAGGGATTTGAAAAGTTTCAATGGAATGGGAAGAATTGGGACAAAATTGGAAAATTTTTAAGGGACTTTGAAAAAATTTCAACTGGAATTTTAGCCATTTTTTGACGTGAAATTGTAAACATGTGGACATGGATTTTGAAAATTCTAGAGAGAATTTTAAAAGCTTCAACAGAATTTCAACAATTTTGAGAGGGATTTGAAAAGTTTCAATGGGAATGGGAAGATTTGGGACAAAAATTGGAAAATTTTTAAGGGACTTGGAAAAAATTTCAACTGGAATTTTAGCCATTTTTTTAGGTGAAATTGTAAACATGTGGACATGGATTTTGAAAATTCTAGAGAGATTTTTAAAAGCTTCAAGAGAATTTCAACAATTTGAGAGGGATTTGAAAAGTTTCAATGGGAATGGGAAGATTGGGACAAAAATTGGAAAATTTTAAGGGACTTTGAAAAAATTTCAACTGGAATTTTAGCCATTTTTTTACGTGAAATTGTAAACATGTGGACATGGATTTTGAAAATTCTAGAGAGAATTTTAAAAGCTTCAAGAGAATTTCAAGAATTTTGAGAGGGATTTGAAAAGTTTCAATGGGAATGGGAAGAATTGGGACAAAAATTGGAAAATTTTGAAGGGACTTTGAAAAAATTTCAACTGGAATTTTAGCCATTTTTTGACGTGAAATTGTAAACATGTGGACATGGATTTTGAAAATTCTAGAGAGAATTCTAAAAGCTTCAACAGAATTTCAACAATTTTGAGAGGGATTTGAAAAGTTTCAATGGGAATGGGAAGATTTGGGACAAAAATTGGAAAATTTTTAAGGGACTTGGAAAAAATTTCAACTGGAATTTTAGCCATTTTTTTAGGTGAAATTGTAAACATGTGGACATGGATTTTGAAAATTCTAGAGAGATTTTTAAAAGCTTCAAGAGAATTTCAACAATTTTGAGAGGGATTTGAAAAGTTTCAATGGGAATGGGAAGATTTGGGACAAAAATGGGAAAATTTTTAAGGGACTTGGAAAAAATTTCAACTGGAATTTTAGCCATTTTTTTACGTGAAATTGTAAACATGTGGACATGGATTTTGAAAATTCTAGAGAGAATTTTAAAAGCTTCAACAGAATTTCAACAATGTTGAGAGGGATTTGAAAAGTTTCAATGGGAATGGGAAGATTTGGGACAAAAATGGGAAAATTTTTAAGGGACTTGGAAAAAATTTCAACTGGAATTTTAGCCATTTTTTTAGGTGAAATTGTAAACATGTGGACATGGATTTTGAAAATTCTAGAGAGATTTTTAAAAGCTTCAAGAGAATTTCAACAATTTTGAGAGTGATTTGAAAAGTTTCAATGGGAATGGGAAGATTTGGGACAAAAATTGGAAAATTTTTAAGGGACTTGGAAAAAATTTCAACTGGAATTTTAGCCATTTTTTGACGTGAAATTGTAAACATGTGGACATGGATTTTGAAAATTCTAGAGAGAATTTTAAAAGCTTCAAGAGAATTTCAACAATTTTGAGAGGGATTTGAAAAGTTTCAATGGGAATGGGAAGAATTGGGACAAAAATTGGAAAATTTTTAAGGGACTTTGAAAAAATTTCAACTGGAATTTTAGCCATTTTTTGACGTGAAATTGTAAACATGTGGACATGGATTTTGAAAATTCTAGAGAGAATTTTAAAAGCTTCAACAGAATTTCAACAATTTTGAGAGGGATTTGAAAAGTTTCAATGGGAATGGGAAGATTTGGGACAAAAATTGGAAAATTTTTAAGGGACTTGGAAAAAATTTCAACTGGAATTTTAGCCATTTTTTGACGTGAAATTGTAAACATGTGGACATGGATTTTGAAAATTCTAGAGAGAATTCTAAAAGCTTCAATAGAATTTCAACAATTCTGAGAGGGATTTGAAAAGTTTCAATGGGAATGGGAAGAATTGGGACAAAAATTGGAAAATTTTTAAGGGACTTTGAAAAAATTTCAACTGGAATTTTAGCCATTTTTTATGTGAAATTGTAAACATGTGGACATGGATTTTGAAAATTCTAGAGAGAATTTTAAAAGCTTCAACAGAATTTCAACAATTTTGAGAGGGATTTGAAAAGTTTCAATGGGAATGGGAAGAATTGGGACAAAAATTGGAAAATTTTTAAGGGACTTTGAAAAAATTTCAACTGGAATTTTAGCCATTTTTTGACGTGAAATTGTAAACATGTGGACATGGATTTTGAAAATTCTAGAGAGAATTTTAAAAGCTTCAAGAGAATTTCAACAATTTTGAGAGGGATTTGAAAAGTTTCAATGGGAATGGGAAGAATTGGGACAAAAATTGGAAAATTTTTAAGGGACTTTGAAAAAATTTCAACTGGAATTTTAGCCATTTTTTGACGTGAAATTGTAAACATGTGGACATGGATTTTGAAAATTCTAGAGAGAATTTTAAAAGCTTCAACAGAATTTCAACAATTTTGAGAGGGATTTGAAAAGTTTCAATGGGAATGGGAAGATTTGGGACAAAAATTGGAAAATTTTTAAGGGACTTGGAAAAAATTTCAACTGGAATTTTAGCCATTTTTTGACGTGAAATTGTAAACATGTGGACATGGATTTTGAAAATTCTAGAGAGATTTTTAAAAGCTTCAACAGAATTTTAACAATGTTGAGAGGGATTTGAAAAGTTTCAATGGGAATGGGAAGAATTGGGACAAAAATTGGAAAATTTTTAAGGGACTTTGAAAACATTTCAACTGGAATTTTAGCCATTTTTTGACGTGAAATTGTAAACATGTGGACATGGATTTTGAAAATTCTAGAGAGAATTTTAAAAGCTTCAACAGAATTTCAACAATTTTGAGAGGGATTTGAAAAGTTTCAATGGGAATGGGAAGATTTGGGACAAAAATGGGAAAAATGTAAAGGGACTTTAAAAAATTTCAACTGGAATTTTAGCAATTTTTTGACGTGAAATTGTAAACATGTGGACATGGATTTTGAAAATTCTAGAGAGAATTTTAAAAGCTTCAACAGAATTTCAACAATTTTGAGAGGGATTTGAAAAGTTTCAATGGGAATGGGAAGAATTGGGACAAAAATTGGAAAATTTTTAAGGGACTTTGAAAAAATATCAACTGGAATTTTAGCCATTTTTTGACGTGAAATTGTAAACATGTGGACATGGATTTTGAAAATTCTAGAGAGAATTCTAAAAGCTTCAACAGAATTTCAACAATTTTGAGAGGGATTTGAAAAGTTTCAATGGGAATGGGAAGAATTGGGACAAAAATTGGAAAATTTTTAAGGGACTTTGAAAAAATTTCAACTGGAATTTTAGCCATTTTTTGACGTGAAATTGTAAACATGTGGACATGGATTTTGAAAATTCTAGAGAGAATTTTAAAAGCTTCAACAGAATTTCAACAATTTTGAGAGGGATTTGAAAAGTTTCAATGGGAATGGGAAGATTTGGGACAAAAATTGGAAAATTTTTAAGGGACTTGGAAAAAATTTCAACTGGAATTTTAGCCATTTTTTTAGGTGAAATTGTAAACATGTGGACATGGATTTTGAAAATTCTAGAGAGATTTTTAAAAGCTTCAAGAGAATTTCAACAATTTTGAGAGGGATTTGAAAAGTTTCAATGGGAATGGGAAGATTTGGGACAAAAATTGGAAAATTTTTAAGGGACTTTGAAAAAATTTCAACTGGAATTTTAGCCATTTTTTTACGTGAAATTGTAAACATGTGGACATGGATTTTGAAAATTCTAGAGAGAATTTTAAAAGCTTCAAGAGAATTTCAAGAATTTTGAGAGGGATTTGAAAAGTTTCAATGGGAATGGGAAGAATTGGGACAAAAATTGGAAAATTTTGAAGGGACTTTGAAAAAATTTCAACTGGAATTTTAGCCATTTTTTGACGTGAAATTGTAAACATGTGGACATGGATTTTGAAAATTCTAGAGAGAATTCTAAAAGCTTCAACAGAATTTCAACAATTTTGAGAGGGATTTGAAAAGTTTCAATGGGAATGGGAAGATTTGGGACAAAAATTGGAAAATTTTTAAGGGACTTGGAAAAAATTTCAACTGGAATTTTAGCCATTTTTTTAGGTGAAATTGTAAACATGTGGACATGGATTTTGAAAATTCTAGAGAGATTTTTAAAAGCTTCAAGAGAATTTCAACAATTTTGAGAGGGATTTGAAAAGTTTCAATGGGAATGGGAAGATTTGGGACAAAAATGGGAAAATTTTTAAGGGACTTTGAAAAAATTTCAACTGGAATTTTAGCCATTTTTTGACGTGAAATTGTAAACATGTGGACATGGATTTTGAAAATTCTAGAGAGAATTCTAAAAGCTTCAACAGAATTTCAACAATTCTGAGAGGGATTTGAAAAGTTTCAATGGGAATGGGAAGAATTGGGACAAAAATTGGAAAATTTTTAAGGGACTTTGAAAAAATTTCAACTGGAATTTTAGCCATTTTTTATGTGAAATTGTAAACATGTGGACATGGATTTTGAAAATTCTAGAGAGAATTTTAAAAGCTTCAACAGAATTTCAACAGTTTTGAGAGGGATTTGAAAAGTTTCAATGGGAATGGGAAGAATTGGGACAAAAATTGGAAAATTTTTAAGGGACTTTGAAAAAATTTCAACTGGAATTTTAGCCATTTTTTATGTGAAATTGTAAACATGTGGACATGGATTTTGAAAATTCTAGAGAGAATTTTAAAAGCTTCAAGAGAATTTCAACAATTTTGAGAGGGATTTGAAAAGTTTCAATGGGAATGGGAAGAATTGGGACAAAAATTGGAAAATTTTTAAGGGACTTTGAAAAATTTTCAACTGGAATTTTAGCCATTTTTTGACGTGAAATTGTAAACATGTGGACATGGATTTTGAAAATTCTAGAGAGAATTTTAAAAGCTTCAAGAGAATTTCAAGAATTTTGAGAGGGATTTGAAAAGTTTCAATGGGAATGGGAAGAATTGGGACAAAAATTGGAAAATTTTTAAGGGACTTTGAAAAAATTTCAACTGGAATTTTAGCCATTTTTTGACGTGAAATTGTAAACATGTGGACATGGATTTTGAAAATTCTAGAGAGAATTCTAAAAGCTTCAACAGAATTTCAACAATTTTGAGAGGGATTTGAAAAGTTTCAATGGGAATGGGAAGATTTGGGACAAAAATGGGAAAAATTTAAGGGACTTTGAAAAAATTTCAACTGGAATTTTAGCCATTTTTTGACGTGAAATTGTAAACATGTGGACATGGATTTTGAAAATTCTAGAGAGAATTCTAAAAGCTTCAACAGAATTTCAACAATTTTGAGAGGGATTTGAAAAGTTTCAATGGGAATGGGAAGAATTGGGACAAAAATGGGAAAATTTTGAAGGGACTTTGAAAAAATTTCAACTGGAATTTTAGCCATTTTTTATATGAAATTGTAAACATGTGGACATGGATTTTGAAAATTCTAGAGAGAATTTTAAAAGCTTCAACAGAATTTCAACAATTTTGAGAGGGATTTGAAAAGTTTCAATGGGAATGGGAAGAATTGGGACAAAAATTGGAAAATTTTTAAGGGACTTTGAAAACATTTCAACTGGAATTTTAGCCATTTTTTTACGTGAAATTGTAAACATGTGGACATGGATTTTGAAAATTCTAGAGAGAATTTTAAAAGCTTCAACAGAATTTCAACAATTTTGAGAGGGATTTGAAAAGTTTCAATGGGAATGGGAAGAATTGGGACAAAAATTGGAAAATTTTGAAGGGACTTTGAAAAAATTTCAACTGGAATTTTAGCAATTTTTTTACGTGAAATTGTAAACATGTGGACATGGATTTTGAAAATTCTAGAGAGAATTCTAAAAGCTTCAACAGAATTTCAACAATTCTGAGAGGGATTTGAAAAGTTTCAATGGGAATGGGAAGAATTGGGACAAAAATTGGAAAATTTTTAAGGGACTTTGAAAAAATTTCAACTGGAATTTTAGCCATTTTTTATGTGAAATTGTAAACATGTGGACATGGATTTTGAAAATTCTAGAGAGAATTTTAAAAGCTTCAAGAGAATTTCAACAATGTTGAGAGGGATTTGAAAAGTTTCAATGGGAATGGGAAGAATTGGGACAAAAATTGGAAAATTTTTAAGGGACTTTGAAAAAATTTCAACTGGAATTTTAGCCATTTTTTATGTGAAATTGTAAACATGTGGACTTGGATTTTGAAAATTCTAGAGAGAATTTTAAAAGCTTCAAGAGAATTTCAAGAATTTTGAGAGGGATTTGAAAAGTTTCAATGGGAATGGGAAGAATTGGGACAAAAATTGGAAAATTTTTAAGGGACTTGGAAAAAATTTCAACTGGAATTTTAGCCATTTTTTGACGTGAAATTGTAAACATGTGGACATGGATTTTGAAAATTCTAGAGAGAATTTTAAAAGCTTCAAGAGAATTTCAAGAATTTTGAGAGGGATTTGAAAAGTTTCAATGGGAATGGGAAGAATTGGGACAAAAATTGGAAAATTTTTAAGGGACTTTGAAAAAATTTCAACTGGAATTTTAGCCATTTTTTTACGTGAAATTGTAAACATGTGGACATGGATTTTGAAAATTCTAGAGAGAATTTTAAAAGCTTCAACAGAATTTCAAGAATTTTGAGAGGGATTTGAAAAGTTTCAATGGGAATGGGAAGATTTGGGACAAAAATTGGAAAATTTTTAAGGGACTTGGAAAAAATTTCAACTGGAATTTTAGCCATTTTTTGACGTGAAATTGTAAACATGTGGACATGGATTTTGAAAATTCTAGAGAGAATTTTAAAAGCTTCAACAGAATTTCAACAATTTTGAGAGGGATTTGAAAAGTTTCAATGGGAATGGGAAGAATTGGGACAAAAATGGGAAAATTTTTAAGGGACTTTGAAAAAATTTCAACTGGAATTTTAGCCATTTTTTATGTGAAATTGTAAACATGTGGACATGGATTTTGAAAATTCTAGAGAGAATTTTAAAAGCTTCAACAGAATTTCAACAATTTTGAGAGGGATTTGAAAAGTTTCAATGGGAATGGGAAGATTTGGGACAAAAATGGGAAAACTCTAAAGGGACTTTAAAAAATTTCAACTGGAATTTTAGCCATTTTTTGACGTGAAATTGTAAACATGTGGACATAGATTTTGAAAATTCTAGAGAGAATTTTAAAAGCTTCAAGAGAATTTCAACAATTTTGAGAGGGATTTGAAAAGTTTCAATGGGAATGGGAAGAATTGGGACAAAAATTGGAAAATTTTTAAGGGACTTTGAAAAATTTTCAGCTGGAATTTTAGCAATTTTTTGACGTGAAATTGTAAACATGTGGACATGGATTTTGAAAATTCTAGAGAGAATTTTAAAAGCTTCAACAGAATTTCAACAATTTTGAGAGGGATTTGAAAAGTTTCAATGGGAATGGGAAGAATTGGGACAAAAATTGGAAAATTTTTAAGGGACTTTGAAAAAATTTCAACTGGAATTTTAGCCATTTTTTGACGTGAAATTGTAAACATGTGGACATGGATTTTGAAAATTCTAGAGAGAATTTTAAAAGCTTCAAGAGAATTTCAACAATTTTGAGAGGGATTTGAAAAGTTTCAATGGGAATGGGAAGAATTGGGACAAAAATTGGAAAATTTTGAAGGGACTTTGAAAAAATTTCAACTGGAATTTTAGCCATTTTTTGACGTGAAATTGTAAACTTGTGGACATGGATTTTGAAAATTCTAGAGAGAATTTTAAAAGCTTCAACAGAATTTCAACAATGTTGAGAGGGATTTGAAAAGTTTCAATGGGAATGGGAAGAATTGGGACAAAAATTGGAAAATTTTTAAGGGACTTTGAAAAAATTTCAACTGGAATTTTAGCCATTTTTTGACGTGAAATTGTAAACATGTGGACATGGATTTTGAAAATTCTAGAGAGAATTCTAAAAGCTTCAACAGAATTTCAACAATTTTGAGAGGGATTTGAAAAGTTTCAATGGGAATGGGAAGAATTGGGACAAAAATTGGAAAATTTTTAAGGGACTTTGAAAAAATTTCAACTGGAATTTTAGCCATTTTTTTAGGTGAAATTGTAAACATGTGGACATGGATTTTGAAAATTCTAGAGAGAATTTTAAAAGCTTCAAGAGAATTTCAAGAATTTTGAGAGGGATTTGAAAAGTTTCAATGGGAATGGGAAGAATTGGGACAAAAATTGGAAAATTTTTAAGGGACTTTGAAAAAATTTCAACTGGAATTTTAGCCATTTTTTGACGTGAAATTGTAAACATGTGGACATGGATTTTGAAAATTCTAGAGAGAATTCTAAAAGCTTCAACAGAATTTCAACAATTTTGAGAGGGATTTGAAAAGTTTCAATGGGAATGGGAAGAATTGGGACAAAAATTGGAAAATTTTTAAGGGACTTTGAAAAAATTTCAACTGGAATTTTAGCCAATTTTGACGTGAAATTGTAAACATGTGGACATGGATTTTGAAAATTCTAGAGAGAATTCTAAAAGCTTCAACAGAATTTCAACAATTTTGAGAGGGATTTGAAAGGTTTCAATGGGAATGGGAAGAATTGGGACAAAAATTGGAAAATTTTTAAGGGACTTTGAAAAAATTTCAACTGGAATTTTAGCCATTTTTTTACGTGAAATTGTAAACATGTGGACATGGATTTTGAAAATTCTAGAGAGAATTTTAAAAGCTTCAAGAGAATTTCAACAATTTGGAGAGGGATTTGAAAAGTTTCAATGGGAATGGGAAGAATTGGGACAAAAATTGGAAAATTTTTAAGGGACTTTGAAAAAATTTTCAACTGGAATTTTAGCAATTTTTTTAGGTGAAATTGTAAACATGTGGACATGGATTTTGAAAATTCTAGAGAGAATTCTAAAAGCTTCAAGAGAATTTCAAGAATTTTGAGAGGGATTTGAAAAGTTTCAATGGGAATGGGAAGAATTGGGACAAAAATTGGAAAATTTTTAAGGGACTTTGAAAAAATTTCAACTGGAATTTTAGCAATTTTTTTAGGTGAAATTGTAAACATGTGGACATGGATTTTGAAAATTCTAGAGAGAATTTTAAAAGCTTCAAGAGAATTTCAAGAATTTTGAGAGGGATTTGAAAAGTTTCAATGGGAATGGGAAGAATTGGGACAAAAATTGGAAAATTTTTAAGGGACTTGGAAAAAATTTCAACTGGAATTTTAGCCATTTTTTGACGTGAAATTGTAAACATGTGGACATGGATTTTGAAAATTCTAGAGAGAATTCTAAAAGCTTCAACAGAATTTCAACAATTTTGAGAGGGATTTGAAAAGTTTCAATGGGAATGGGAAGAATTGGGACAAAAATTGGAAAATTTTTAAGGGACTTTGAAAAAATTTCAACTGGAATTTTAGCCATTTTTTGACGTGAAATTGTAAACATGTGGACATGGATTTTGAAAATTCTAGAGAGAATTTTAAAAGCTTCAACAGAATTTCAACAATTTTGAGAGGGATTTGAAAAGTTTCAATGGGAATGGGAAGAATTGGGACAAAAATTGGAAAATTTTTAAGGGACTTGGAAAAAATTTCAACTGGAATTTTAGCCATTTTTTGACGTGAAATTGTAAACATGTGGACATGGATTTTGAAAATTCTAGAGAGAATTTTAAAAGCTTCAACAGAATTTCAACAATTTTGAGAGGGATTTGAAAAGTTTCAATGGGAATGGGAAGAATTGGGACAAAAATTGGAAAATTTTTAAGGGACTTTGAAAAATTTTCAACTGGAATTTTAGCAATTTTTTTAGGTGAAATTGTAAACATGTGGACATGGATTTTGAAAATTCTAGAGAGAATTTTAAAAGCTTCAAGAGAATTTCAAGAATTTTGAGAGGGATTTGAAAAGTTTCAATGGGAATGGGAAGAATTGGGACAAAAATTGGAAAATTTTTAAGGGACTTTGAAAAAATTTCAACTGGAATTTTAGCCATTTTTTGACGTGAAATTGTAAACATGTGGACATGGATTTTGAAAATTCTAGAGAGAATTCTAAAAGCTGCAAGAGAATTTCAACAATTTTGAGAGGGATTTGAAAAGTTTCAATGGGAATGGGAAGAATTGGGACAAAAATTGGAAAATTTTTAAGGGACTTTGAAAAAATTTCAACTGGAATTTTAGCCATTTTTTTAGGTGAAATTGTAAACATGTGGACATGGATTTTGAAAATTCTAGAGAGATTTTTAAAAGCTTCAACAGAATTTCAACAATTTTGAGAGGGATTTGAAAGGTTTCAATGGGAATGGGAAGAATTGGGACAAAAATGGGAAAATTTTTAAGGGACTTTGAAAAAATTTCAACTGGAATTTTAGCCATTTTTTGACGTGAAATTGCAAACATGTGGACATAGATTTTGAAAATTCTAGAGAGAATTTTAAAAGCTTCAACAGAATTTCAACAATTCTGAGAGGGATTTGAAAAGTTTCAATGGGAATGGGAAGAATTGGGACAAAAATTGGAAAATTTTTAAGGGACTTTGAAAAAATTTCAACTGGAATTTTAGCAATTTTTTTACGTGAAATTCTAAACATGTGGACACGGATTTTGAAAATTCTAGAGAGAATTTTAAAAGCTTCAACAGATTTTCAACAATTCTGAGAGGGATTTGAAAAGTTTCAATGGGAATGGGAAGAATTGGGACAAAAATTGGAAAATTTTTAAGGGACTTTGAAAACATTTCAACTGGAATATTAGCAATTTTTTGACGTGAAATTGTAAACATGTGGACATGGATTTTGAAAATTCTAGAGAGAATTTTAAAAGCTTCAAGAGAATTTCAACAATTTTGAGAGGGATTTGAAAAGTTTCAATGGGAATGGGAAGAATTGGGACAAAAATTGGAAAATTTTTAAGGGACTTGGAAAAAATTTCAACTGGAATTTTAGCCATTTTTTGACGTTAAATTGTAAACATGTGGACATGGATTTTGAAAATTCTAGAGAGAATTTTAAAAGCTTCAACAGAATTTCAACAATTTTGAGAGGGATTTGAAAAGTTTCAATGGGAATGGGAAGAATTGGGACAAAAATTGGAAAATTTTTAAGGGACTTTGAAAAAATTTCAACTGGAATTTTAGCCATTTTTTTAGGTGAAATTGTAAACATGTGGACATGGATTTTGAAAATTCTAGAGAGAATTTTAAAAGCTTCAACAGAATTTCAACAATTCTGAGAGGGATTTGAAAAGTTTCAATGGGAATGGGAAGAATTGGGACAAAAATTGGAAAATTTTTAAGGGACTTTGAAAACATTTCAACTGGAATTTTAGCAATTTTTTGACGTGAAATTGTAAACATGTGGACATGGATTTTGAAAATTCTAGAGAGAATTTTAAAAGCTTCAAGAGAATTTCAACAATTTTGAGAGGGATTTGAAAAGTTTCAATGGGAATGGGAAGAATTGGGACAAAAATTGGAAAATTTTTAAGGGACTTGGAAAAAATTTCAACTGGAATTTTAGCCATTTTTTGACGTGAAATTGTAAACATGTGGACATGGATTTTGAAAATTCTAGAGAGAATTTTAAAAGCTTCAACAGAATTTCAACAATTTTGAGAGGGATTTGAAAAGTTTCAATGGGAATGGGAAGAATTGGGACAAAAATTGGAAAATTTTTAAGGGACTTTGAAAAAATTTCAACTGGAATTTTAGCCATTTTTTTAGGTGAAATTGTAAACATGTGGACATGGATTTTGAAAATTCTAGAGAGAATTTTAAAAGCTTCAACAGAATTTCAACAATTCTGAGAGGGATTTGAAAAGTTTCAATGGGAATGGGAAGATTTGGGACAAAAATTGGAAAATTTTTAAGGGACTTGGAAAAAATTTCAACTGGAATTTTAGCCATTTTTTTAGGTGAAATTGTAAACATGTGGACATGGATTTTGAAAATTCTAGAGAGAATTCTAAAAGCTTCAACAGAATTTCAACAATTTTGAGAGGGATTTGAAAAGTTTCAATCGGAATGGGAAGATTTGGGACAAAAATTGGAAAATTTTTAAGGGACTTTGAAAAAATTTCAACTGGAATTTTAGCCATTTTTTGACGTGAAATTGTAAACATGTAGACATGAATTTTGAAAATTCTAGAGAGAATTTTAAAAGCTTCAACAGAATTTCAACAATTTTGAGAGGGATTTGAAAAGTTTCAATGGGAATGGGAAGAATTGGGACAAAAATTGGAAAATTTTTAAGGGACTTTGAAAAAATTTCAACTGGAATTTTAGCCATTTTTTGACGTGAAATTGTAAACATGTGGACATAGATTTTGAAAATTCTTGAGAGAATTTTAAAAGCTTCAAGAGAATTTCAACAATTTTGAGAGGGATTTGAAAAGTTTCAATGGGAATGGGAAGAATTGGGACAAAAATTGGAAAATTTTTAAGGGACTTTGAAAAATTTTCAGCTGGAATTTTAGCCATTTTTTGACGTGAAATTGTAAACATGTGGACATGGATTTTGAAAATTCTAGAGAGAATTCTAAAAGCTTCAAGAGAATTTCAAGAATTTTGAGAGGGATTTGAAAAGTTTCAATGGGAATGGGAAGAATTGGGACAAAAATTGGAAAATTTTTAAGGGACTTGGAAAAAATTTCAACTGGAATTTTAGCCATTTTTTTAGGTGAAATTGTAAACATGTGGACATGGATTTTGAAAATTCTAGAGAGATTTTTAAAAGCTTCAACAGAATTTCAACAATTTTGAGAGGGATTTGAAAAGTTTCAATGGGAATGGAAGAATTGGGACAAAAATTGGAAAATTTTTAAGGGACTTGGAAAAAATTTCAACTGGAATTTTAGCCATTTTTTGACGTGAAATTGTAAACATGTGGACATGGATTTTGAAAATTCTAGAGAGAATTCTAAAAGCTTCAACAGAATTTCAACAATTTTGAGAGGGATTTGAAAAGTTTCAATGGGAATGGGAAGAATTGGGACAAAAATTGGAAAATTTTTAAGGGACTTGGAAAAAATTTCAACTGGAATTTTAGCCAATTTTGACGTGAAATTGTAAACATGTGGACATGGATTTTGAAAATTCTAGAGAGAATTCTAAAAGCTTCAACAGAATTTCAACAATTTTGAGAGGGATTTGAAAGGTTTCAATGGGAATGGGAAGAATTGGGACAAAAATTGGAAAATTTTTAAGGGACTTTGAAAAAATTTCAACTGGAATTTTAGCCATTTTTTTTACGTGAAATTGTAAACATGTGGACATGGATTTTGAAAATTCTAGAGAGAATTTTAAAGCTTCAAGAGAATTTCACAATTTGGAGAGGGATTTGAAAAGTTTCAATGGGAATGGGAAGAATTGGGACAAAAATTGGAAAATTTTTAAGGGACTTTGAAAAATTTTCAACTGGAATTTTAGCAATTTTTTAGGTGAAATTGTAAACATGTGGACATGGATTTTGAAAATTCTAGAGAGAATTCTAAAAGCTTCAAGAGAATTTCAAGAATTTTGAGAGGGATTTGAAAAGTTTCAATGGGAATGGGAAGAATTGGGACAAAAATTGGAAAATTTTTAAGGGACTTTGAAAAAATTTCAACTGGAATTTTAGCAATTTTTTAGGTGAAATTGTAAACATGTGGACATGGATTTTGAAAATTCTAGAGAGAATTTTAAAAGCTTCAAGAGAATTTCAAGAATTTTGAGAGGGATTTGAAAAGTTTCAATGGGAATGGGAAGAATTGGGACAAAAATTGGAAAATTTTTAAGGGACTTTGAAAAAATTTCAACTGGAATTTTAGCCATTTTTTGACGTGAAATTGTAAACATGTGGACATGGATTTTGAAAATTCTAGAGAGAATTCTAAAAGCTTCAACAGAATTTCAACAATTTTGAGAGGGATTTGAAAAGTTTCAATGGGAATGGGAAGAATTGGGACAAAAATTGGAAAATTTTTAAGGGACTTTGAAAAAATTTCAACTGGAATTTTAGCCATTTTTTGACGTGAAATTGTAAACATGTGGACATGGATTTTGAAAATTCTAGAGAGAATTTTAAAAGCTTCAACAGAATTTCAACAATTTTGAGAGGGATTTGAAAAGTTTCAATGGAATGGGAAGAATTGGGACAAAAATTGGAAAATTTTTAAGGGACTTGGAAAAAATTTCAACTGGAATTTTAGCCATTTTTTGACGTGAAATTGTAAACATGTGGACATGGATTTTGAAAATTCTAGAGAGAATTTTAAAAGCTTCAACAGAATTTCAACAATTTTGAGAGGGATTTGAAAAGTTTCAATGGGAATGGGAAGAATTGGGACAAAAATTGGAAAATTTTTAAGGGACTTTGAAAAATTTTCAACTGGAATTTTAGCAATTTTTTTAGGTGAAATTGTAAACATGTGGACATGGATTTTGAAAATTCTAGAGAGAATTTTAAAAGCTTCAAGAGAATTTCAAGAATTTTGAGAGGGATTTGAAAAGTTTCAATGGAATGGGAAGAATTGGGACAAAAATTGGAAATTTTTAAGGGACTTTGAAAAAATTTCACTGGAATTTTAGCCATTTTTTGACGTGAAATTGTAAACATGTGGACATGGATTTTGAAAATTCTAGAGAGAATTCTAAAAGCTGCAAGAGAATTTCAACAATTTTGAGAGGGATTTGAAAAGTTTCAATGGGAATGGGAAGAATTGGGACAAAAATTGGAAAATTTTTAAGGGACTTTGAAAAAAATTTCAACTGGAATTTTAGCCATTTTTTTAGGTGAAATTGTAAACATGTGGACATGGATTTTGAAAATTCTAGAGAGATTTTTAAAAGCTTCAACAGAATTTCAACAATTTTGAGAGGGATTTGAAAGGTTTCAATGGGAATGGGAAGAATTGGGAGAAAAATGGGAAAATTTTTAAGGACTTTGAAAAAATTTCAACTGGAATTTTAGCCATTTTTTGACGTGAAATTGCAAACATGTGGACATAGATTTTGAAAATTCTAGAGAGAATTTTAAAAGCTTCAACAGAATTTCAACAATTCTGAGAGGGATTTGAAAAGTTTCAATGGGAATGGGAAGAATTGGGACAAAAATTGGAAAATTTTTAAGGGACTTTGAAAAAATTTCAACTGGAATTTTAGCAATTTTTTTACGTGAAATTCTAAACATGTGGACACGGATTTTGAAAATTCTAGAGAGAATTTTAAAAGCTTCAACAGATTTTCAACAATTCTGAGAGGGATTTGAAAAGTTCAATGGGAATGGGAAGAATTGGGACAAAAATTGGAAAATTTTTAAGGGACTTTGAAAACATTTCAACTGGAATATTAGCAATTTTTTGACGTGAAATTGTAAACATGTGGACATGGATTTTGAAAATTCTAGAGAGAATTTTAAAAGCTTCAAGAGAATTTCAACAATTTTGAGAGGGATTTGAAAAGTTTCAATGGGAATGGAAGAATTGGGACAAAAATTGGAAAATTTTTAAGGGACTTGGAAAAAATTTCAACTGGAATTTTAGCCATTTTTTGACGTTAAATTGTAAACATGTGGACATGGATTTTGAAAATTCTAGAGAGAATTTTAAAAGCTTCAACAGAATTTCAACAATTTTGAGAGGGATTTGAAAAGTTTCAATGGGAATGGGAAGAATTGGGACAAAAATTGGAAAATTTTTAAGGGACTTTGAAAAAATTTCAACTGGAATTTTAGCCATTTTTTTAGGTGAAATTGTAAACATGTGGACATGGATTTTGAAAATTCTAGAGAGAATTTTAAAAGCTTCAACAGAATTTCAACAATTCTGAGAGGGATTTGAAAAGTTTCAATGGGAATGGGAAGAATTGGGACAAAAATTGGAAAATTTTTAAGGGACTTTGAAAACATTTCAACTGGAATTTAGCAATTTTTTGACGTGAAATTGTAAACATGTGGACATGGATTTTGAAAATTCTAGAGAGAATTTTAAAAGCTTCAAGAGAATTTCAACAATTTTGAGAGGGATTTGAAAAGTTTCAATGGGAATGGGAAGAATTGGGACAAAAATTGGAAAATTTTTAAGGGACTTGGAAAAAAATTTCAACTGGAATTTTAGCCATTTTTTGACGTGAATTTGTAAACATGTGGACATGGATTTTGAAAATTCTAGAGAGAATTTTAAAAGCTTCAACAGAATTTCAACAATTTTGAGAGGGATTTGAAAAGTTTCAATGGGAATGGGAAGAAATTGGACAAAAAATTGGAAAATTTTTAAGGGACTTTGAAAAAATTTCCTGGAATTTTAGCCATTTTTTTAGGTGAAATTGTAAACATGTGGACATGGATTTTGAAAATTCTAGAGAGAATTTTAAAAGCTTCAACAGAATTTCAACAATTCTGAGAGGGATTTGAAAAGTTTCAATGGGAATGGGAAGATTTGGGACAAAAATTGGAAAATTTTTAAGGGACTTGGAAAAAATTTCAACTGGAATTTTAGCCATTTTTTTAGGTGAAATTGTAAACATGTGGACATGGATTTTGAAAATTCTAGAGAGAATTCTAAAAGCTTCAACAGAATTTCAACAATTTTGAGAGGGATTTGAAAAGTTTCAATCGGAATGGGAAGATTTGGGACAAAAATTGGAAAATTTTTAAGGGACTTTGAAAAAATTTCAACTGGAATTTTAGCCATTTTTTGACGTGAAATTGTAAACATGTAGACATGAATTTTGAAAATTCTAGAGAGAATTTTAAAAGCTTCAACAGAATTTCAACAATTTTGAGAGGGATTTGAAAAGTTTCAATGGGAATGGGAAGAATTGGGACAAAAATTGGAAAATTTTTAAGGGACTTTGAAAAAATTTCAACTGGAATTTTAGCCATTTTTTGACGTGAAATTGTAAACATGTGGACATAGATTTTGAAAATTCTTGAGAGAATTTTAAAAGCTTCAAGAGAATTTCAACAATTTTGAGAGGGATTTGAAAAGTTTCAATGGGAATGGGAAGAATTGGGACAAAAATTGGAAAATTTTTAAGGGACTTTGAAAAATTTTCAGCTGGAATTTTAGCCATTTTTTGACGTGAAATTGTAAACATGTGGACATGGATTTTGAAAATTCTAGAGAGAATTCTAAAAGCTTCAAGAGAATTTCAAGAATTTTGAGAGGGATTTGAAAAGTTTCAATGGGAATGGGAAGAATTGGGACAAAAATTGGAAAATTTTTAAGGGACTTGGAAAAAATTTCAACTGGAATTTTAGCCATTTTTTTAGGTGAAATTGTAAACATGTGGACATGGATTTTGAAAATTCTAGAGAGATTTTTAAAAGCTTCAACAGAATTTCAACAATTTTGAGAGGGATTTGAAAAGTTTCAATGGGAATGGGAAGAATTGGGACAAAAATTGGAAAATTTTTAAGGGACTTTGAAAAAATTTCAACTGGAATTTTACCCATTTTTTGACGTGAAATTGTAAACATGTGGACATGGATTTTGAAAATTCTAGAGAGAATTCTAAAAGCTTCAACAGAATTTCAACAATTTTGAGAGGGATTTGAAAAGTTTCAATGGGAATGGGAAGAATTGGGACAAAAATTGGAAAATTTTTAAGGGACTTGGAAAAAATTTCAACTGGAATTTTAGCCATTTTTTTAGGTGAAATTGTAAACATGTGGACATGGATTTTGAAAATTCTAGAGAGATTTTTAAAAGCTTCAACAGAATTTCAACAATTTTGAGAGGGATTTGAAAAGTTTCAATGGGAATGGGAAGAATTGGGACAAAAATTGGAAAATTTTTAAGGGACTTTGAAAAATTTCAACTGGAATTTTAGCCATTTTTTGACGTGAAATTGTAAACATGTGGACATGGATTTTGAAAATTCTAGAGAGAATTCTAAAAGCTTCAACAGAATTTCAACAATTTTGAGAGGGATTTGAAAAGTTTCAATGGGAATGGGAAGAATTGGGACAAAAATTGGAAAATTTTTAAGGGACTTTGAAAAAATTTCAACTGGAATTTTAGCCATTTTTTTAGGTGAAATTGTAAACATGTGGACATGGATTTTGAAAATTCTAGAGAGATTTTTAAAAGCTTCAACAGAATTTCAACAATTTTGAGAGGAATTTGAAAGGTTTCAATGGGAATGGGAAGAATTGGGACAAAAATGGGAAAATTTTTAAGGGACTTTGAAAAAATTTCAACTGGAATTTTAGCCATTTTTTGACGTGAAATTGCAAACATGTGGACATAGATTTTGAAAATTCTAGAGAGAATTTTAAAAGCTTCAACAGAATTTCAACAATTCTGAGAGGGATTTGAAAAGTTTCAATGGGAATGGGAAGAATTGGGACAAAAATTGGAAAATTTTTAAGGGACTTTGAAAAAATTTCAACTGGAATTTTAGCAATTTTTTTACGTGAAATTCTAAACATGTGGACACGGATTTTGAAAATTCTAGAGAGAATTTTAAAAGCTTCAACAGATTTTCAACAATTCTGAGAGGGATTTGAAAAGTTTCAATGGGAATGGGAAGAATTGGGACAAAAATTGGAAAATTTTTAAGGGACTTTGAAAACATTTCAACTGGAATATTAGCAATTTTTTGACGTGAAATTGTAAACATGTGGACATGGATTTTGAAAATTCTAGAGAGAATTTTAAAAGCTTCAAGAGAATTTCAACAATTTTGAGAGGGATTTGAAAAGTTTCAATGGGAATGGGAAGAATTGGGACAAAAATTGGAAAATTTTTAAGGGACTTGGAAAAAATTTCAACTGGAATTTTAGCCATTTTTTGACGTTAAATTGTAAACATGTGGACATGGATTTTGAAAATTCTAGAGAGAATTTTAAAAGCTTCAACAGAATTTCAACAATTTTGAGAGGGATTTGAAAAGTTTCAATGGGAATGGGAAGAATTGGGACAAAAATTGGAAAATTTTTAAGGGACTTTGAAAAAATTTCAACTGGAATTTTAGCCATTTTTTTAGGTGAAATTGTAAACATGTGGACATGGATTTTGAAAATTCTAGAGAGAATTTTAAAAGCTTCAACAGAATTTCAACAATTCTGAGAGGGATTTGAAAAGTTTCAATGGGAATGGGAAGAATTGGGACAAAAATTGGAAAATTTTTAAGGGACTTTGAAAACATTTCAACTGGAATTTTAGCAATTTTTTGACGTGAAATTGTAAACATGTGGACATGGATTTTGAAAATTCTAGAGAGAATTTTAAAAGCTTCAAGAGAATTTCAACAATTTTGAGAGGGATTTGAAAAGTTTCAATGGGAATGGGAAGAATTGGGACAAAAATTGGAAAATTTTAAGGGACTTTGAAAAATTTCAACTGGAATTTTAGCCATTTTTTGACGTGAAATTGTAAACATGTGGACATGGATTTTGAAAATTCTAGAGAGAATTTTAAAAGCTTCAACAGAATTTCAACAATTTTGAGAGGGATTTGAAAAGTTTCAATGGGAATGGGAAGAATTGGGACAAAAATTGGAAAATTTTTAAGGGACTTTGAAAAAATTTCAACTGGAATTTTAGCCATTTTTTTAGGTGAAATTGTAAACATGTGGACATGGATTTTGAAAATTCTAGAGAGAATTTTAAAAGCTTCAACAGAATTTCAACAATTCTGAGAGGGATTTGAAAAGTTTCAATGGGAATGGGAAGATTTGGGACAAAAATTGGAAAATTTTTAAGGGACTTGGAAAAAATTTCAACTGGAATTTTAGCCATTTTTTTAGGTGAAATTGTAAACATGTGGACATGGATTTTGAAAATTCTAGAGAGAATTCTAAAAGCTTCAACAGAATTTCAACAATTTTGAGAGGGATTTGAAAAGTTTCAATCGGAATGGGAAGATTTGGGGACAAAAATTGGAAAATTTTTAAGGGACTTTGAAAAAATTTCAACTGGAATTTTAGCCATTTTTTGACGTGAAATTGTAAACATGTAGACATGAATTTTGAAAATTCTAGAGAGAATTTTAAAAGCTTCAACAGAATTTCAACAATTTTGAGAGGGATTTGAAAAGTTTCAATGGGAATGGGAAGAATTGGGACAAAAATTGGAAAATTTTTAAGGGACTTTGAAAAAATTTCAACTGGAATTTTAGCCATTTTTTGACGTGAAATTGTAAACATGTGGACATAGATTTTGAAAATTCTTGAGAGAATTTTAAAAGCTTCAAGAGAATTTCAACAATTTGGAGAGGGATTTGAAAAGTTTCAATGGGAATGGGAAGAATTGGGACAAAAATTGGAAAATTTTTAAGGGACTTTGAAAAATTTTCAGCTGGAATTTTAGCCATTTTTTGACGTGAAATTGTAAACATGTGGACATGGATTTTGAAAATTCTAGAGAGAATTCTAAAAGCTTCAAGAGAATTTCAACAATTTTGAGAGGGATTTGAAAAGTTTCAATGGGAATGGGAAGAATTGGGACAAAATTGGAAAATTTTTAAGGGACTTGGAAAAAATTTCAACTGGAATTTTAGCCATTTTTTTAGGTGAAATTGTAAACATGTGGACATGGATTTTGAAAATTCTAGAGAGATTTTTAAAAGCTTCAACAGAATTTCAACAATTTTGAGAGGGATTTGAAAGTTTCAATGGAATGGGAAGAATTGGGACAAAAATTGGAAAATTTTAAGGGACTTTGAAAAAATTTCAACTGGAATTTTACCCATTTTTTGACGTGAAATTGTAAACATGTGGACATGGATTTTGAAAATTCTAGAGAGAATTCTAAAAGCTTCAACAGAATTTCAACAATTTTGAGAGGGATTTGAAAAGTTTCAATGGGAATGGGAAGAATTGGGACAAAAATTGGAAAATTTTTAAGGGACTTTGAAAAAATTTCAACTGGAATTTTAGCCATTTTTTGACGTGAAATTGTAAACATGTGGACATGGATTTTGAAAATTCTAGAGAGAATTTTAAAAGCTTCAACAGAATTTCAACAATGTTGAGAGGGATTTGAAAAGTTTCAATGGGAATGGGAAGAATTGGGACAAAAATGGGAAAATTTTTAAGGGACTTTGAAAACATTTCAACTGGAATTTTAGCAATTTTTTGACGTGAAATTGTAAACATGTGGACATGGATTTTGAAAGTTCTAGAGAGAATTTTAAAAGCTTCAACAGAATTTCAACAATTTTGAGAGGGATTTGAAAGGTTTCAATGGGAATGGGAAGAATTGGGACAAAAATTGGAAAATTTTTAAGGGACTTTGAAAAAATTTCAACTGGAATTTTAGCCATTTTTTGACGTGAAATTGCAAACATGTGGACATAGATTTTGAAAATTCTAGATGGAATTTTAAAAGCTTCAACAGAATTTCAACAATTCTGAGAGGGATTTGAAAAGTTTCAATGGGAATGGGAAGAATTGGGACAAAAATTGGAAAATTTTTAAGGGACTTTGAAAAAATTTCAACTGGAATTTTAGCCATTTTTTTACGTGAAATTCTAAACATGTGGACACGGATTTTGAAAATTCTAGAGAGAATTTTAAAAGCTTCAACAGAATTTCAACAATTCTGAGAGGGATTTGAAAAGTTTCAATGGGAATGGGAAGAATTGGGACAAAAATTGGAAAATTTTTAAGGGACTTTGAAAACATTTCAACTGGAATTTTAGCAATTTTTTGACGTGAAATTGTAAACATGTGGACATGGATTTTGAAAATTCTAGAGAGAATTTTAAAAGCTTCAAGAGAATTTCAACAATTTTGAGAGGGATTTGAAAAGTTTCAATGGGAATGGGAAGAATTGGGACAAAAATTGGAAAATTTTTAAGGGACTTGGAAAAAATTTCAACTGGAATTTTAGCCATTTTTTGACGTGAAATTGTAAACATGTGGACATGGATTTTGAAAATTCTAGAGAGAATTTTAAAAGCTTCAACAGAATTTCAAGAATTTTGAGAGGGATTTGAAAAGTTTCAATGGGAATGGGAAGAATTGGGACAAAAATTGGAAAATTTTTAAGGGACTTGGAAAAAATTTCAACTGGAATTTTAGCCATTTTTTGACGTGAAATTGTAAACATGTGGACATGGGTTTTGAAAATTCTAGAGAGAATTTTAAAAGCTTCAAGAGAATTTCAACAATTTTGAGAGGGATTTGAAAAGTTTCAATGGGAATGGGAAGAATTGGGACAAAAATTGGAAAATTTTTAAGGGACTTTGAAAAAATTTCAACTGGAATTTTAGCCATTTTTTGACGTGAAATTGTAAACATGTGGACATGGATTTTGAAAATTCTAGAGAGAATTCTAAAAGCTTCAACAGAATTTCAACAATTTTGAGAGGGATTTGAAAAGTTTCAATCGGAATGGGAAGAATTGGGACAAAAATTGGAAAATTTTTAAGGGACTTGGAAAAAATTTCAACTGGAATTTT